>NW_027104559.1:6861-26910 GCF_902728285.1 Clytia hemisphaerica
ACTGCTTTCGCATCATCAAATGATAAGAATTTCAAAAATATTTCAGTAAATGCTTACCTCTTTATTATATTATTATATTATGTCTTTTATAAGCATTACAATTATAAGCATATCTAGGTTCTGATAGGACAAAAATTTAAGCGTATGCTAAGCATCACCTTGATCTTAAAAATCCGACAAAATTTACTACCGACCGACCGACGAAAAAGGTGTTTTCCTACGGCTGTTTTTGGCTGGAATTTATTTTATTACGGATTCTTAGAATTTCCTTGAATTTCAAGCATTTTCTAGGCCTTCTCAATCTATCGATCAAAACATCTCCAGACCAGTTTTTAGACTTTTTAATACTTATAAAAGACATGTATTCATTACTTGAAATTCTTTCGGATCGACTCTTGAACTTGAATAATATTTTTGAATAATTTTTTTTTTGAATTCCAAGTTTTCTGAGATTTTGAGACTAAAGGAAGCGAAGAAAAAATTATTTAATTATTTTCAGTTTTCCCTACTTACTATACTATACTATACTACTTACTATCTGCACTGAACCCGAAAAAAATCCATTCACAAAAGTCTGCATTTCTTCTTTCATTTCACACCGAAATAAGCTACACGCCGGGGGAGGGGGCACTCTAGGTAAGTGACCTACCGGATGTGCGGCCCTTAAGGGTAGGTTTTTTATTTGTGAGCAAGTGGGAAAAAGTGCACTGTATGGGTGTAAAATTTGAGAAAATACCAAATTTTGAGGTAAAATTTGAGAAATTTCAAAAAAAAATTTCGAAAAATTGCACTGTAAGGGTCCGATTTTAGAGACCTGATTTTTGGCCGAGCGTACGGTCGTTTTCAAAATCGAGTGCCCCCTGGGGCTACACATATTTTTATGAGAAAAAACTATATAAGAACATAAGGCTTCGATGCCCAAAATGTTAAGGGGGGTAAGAACATTTTACGGTGTGACGGGATCGGCCCTATTTTAGTACGGTATTACGGGATTTGACGGAAAAAGAGACGGGAAAACGGTATTTTAAAATCAGACGGTGACGGTATTTAGCCTTATTTCTTTGTCATTATGCGTATATCTCAGAGAAAAATTTTTTAAACGACTTGAAACTTTCTGAATTTTAACAAAATCTTATTAAGAGTTTTTGTGCAAAATTTTAGGGTTATAGCTTGTCCAGATCAAGTTTTATGACTTTATTGTGAAACATGACATAAAACCCAGCTAAAATCGCTTAAAACTCATTATTTTAAAATGCTGATAACTTTTGAACTATTTATTCAATCATTTTCAAATTTTGACACGTAATAGGTATTAACAATATAAATTGAAAAATTTGAAAATAGAATTTAAAAATGATGACGTCATCATTAATGACGTCATTAAATTTTGAAAATTTAACTCATCTTCAGCACAGATTTTAAGATTAAATCTTCATGGAAACTGTAAAACCGGCAATTATGTTAAAAAAGAACCTTTTATCTTTCAGAATTTTTAAACAGAATCTAAATATCATTATTGGTTCGATTGTAATAGACATTTCTGTAAACCATATATTTTTGCTTTTTGCCGACAGGTGAAAATTTTGTGATGACGTCATCGGTTTTTGAATGACGTCATCAATTTTTTTTTGTTCCAGGAAATTTGTGTCATGATGGAGAACATCTGTACCAAATTTCATGACCGTAGCTGTCTTAGATAAAAAATAATCGAGGGTGGTAGATTCTACCCCCCCCCCTGGGGATACAAAAGTCAAAAAAGCTTGGGGCTAATAGGGTTAAGAAAAAGTTAAGAAGAACATTTTAAGGCTTTTGAGACTAAAATACCCAATTTCTCAGGAAAATTCACAAAAATGGGGAAAACTCACAAAATGGGGAAAATAAGAACATGTTAAGAACCATTTTAGGCTTAATACTCAAAAAGTTAAAAACATCCGAAGGCTTAAAATTTTTGCGAAGCGAATGTACATGAGCGAAGCAGTTTTGCTATCGTGTGTGCGTACCTTTAACTTTCCATTCTTTCAACCATCTATAAGGCAGGAGATGGGAAAAACATTTAATATCTCCGAGTCGCGCGACAATGAATATTAAGGGGATAAAACATGAAGGATATTCCACGAAATGATAGAGAAAATTATCTCCACTACATTAAATTTGACGTATTCGAATTTGAAACTCCGTGTATGACTACATGGCTCGTATTCAATCGAGCTCCGAGCGAGAGAACAGTAGAGTGTTTTTCTTTGAGACGGACAACGTTATTTTTAAAGACACGTCTCCGGAAAACATCCCTGCGGTGCTCTATTCTCCTTGCAGATCGTGGAACGTCGCCCGGTTCGGAAGGGTATTGATGATTAGACCATACTGGTTTCTAGCCGTCAAAACATTAAAGGTGGCAGCAACATGGACAACAAATGCTGCTCCTCGGTTATTTTACATTCTGATAAATAACGAGATTGCTCACGGGAATTTCTAACCCACGCGAGCAAATGATAGTAATATTAAACAATGATTAACCATACCATACCTTTATTTGCTATGACCATAATTTTATTTGTCCTGTCAAGGTATTAACTTCTTAAACAAATGATTTTAGATCATTTCCAACATGCGGGAGCCAATCACTCATCGAGATTTTCAGGGGATTTTCAGGACTCAGGTCTTTAGTGGGACTGCAGCAAACGAGTTTAAAATTAGAATTTCCATCTGGGGGGGGGGGGTTAGGACACTCTCCAATCTCCTTAAATTCTCAAAAGACTGAATTCAAAGAGCGTACACGCGCCGGCGATTAAACATGGATGCACGGAATGCGGGTCAAAAAATTCCCGTGAGCAATCTCGTTATTTATCTTTCTTCGATTTTCATGCTTCAAGAGTCGAATTGGATCATGTTTTTTGTCTGATTGGCACAAGAACTAGTGGATGATAAAGTTTTCTTATTATACCTCCCTGGATTTGATGTTTTGTTTCAATTCTGTTGGTTTGGAATGAGAGATGCATTTTCTTGAAAAAAACAGGACAAGTTTGCCTGGTTTTGACAACAAACTAACTTGAATTTTGCCTGTACATGTAAATGAATTGTAACAGGGCAAGTGACTGAATATTTTTGGAGAAATCTGACCATGTTGTGCCTGGAAATGAAACACTTGCAGCTTTAAAAAAGTCTGAAGTTCCTTGCCTTGATTCATTTTGTTGTTTGGAAAAATTTGAACCTGGAGCCAATTAACTCATAGATGAATTTTACTTGGTGCTTCTTCTACAACAATGACACTCAACTGGTAATTGAAACCTCTTTGAGGAGGGAATATATATGGTAGCAGCTTATTCCAACTTTTGAAGCTGACAACCACAGCCAGGCGACCTGATGAATAAATGTTATGTCAACCTCTGAAAAAGTAAGTTAATCGTGAAGACATTGAATATGGATGTAAACAATTGGAAATCACCTTACATAACTTTTTAAATTAAAAGTTTTCATCGTAAACTTTGAAATTATCTTCCGTTTTGATTAAAATGTGGAAAACGCGTCGTGAAATATGAAATTATCTTTGGAATGGGTTTAAAATATGGAAAACTTTTGTAGCGAACCATGAACTTTTGATTTGCATTTTTAATTTCACATTTAAAATGCGAAAAACTTTTGTTGATTACAATTGCGATTTTTTACGTACTAATTGAAAATAAGGAAATAATTCCTGGTACACTATGAATTTTTCCTTTTTGATATCTTTTCTGAAAATAGGCCACCATCACTAATAACTGGTTTTTGCGCTGGTTTGCGTCGTTTTTAGGTTAAAAAATTAATTGATCGTTTGGTCGGCAGATGAAACGTCAGAAAAATTGGATTTTCAAACTATGTGTTGGGCAGAAATCAAATCCAACGAAAATTTTGAATAAATAGCTACTGTATTGCAGTGTTCGATCGGAAAATTAAGAAAAATATTATCAGTAAGTTGGACAGCTCAGAATGCTTTTGAAATGGAAAATGGCTTCTGAGAGTGGAGTTTTTTCCCTTAGGGCATTCTTTCAGATTAAAACTTTTTTCCAAATATACAAAACATTTTTCCATCCTTGCAATCTGTTGAACTTAAGGAGGCCCCCCCAGCGGACCCAAATTTCACGCATTCACGCAAAATTTTTTCGCAATTCACGCATTCACGCAAGTTTTTCTCGAAATTCACGCAAACCCAATTTTTTGGGAAATCGGGGAAATTTTCGGAAAAAATCGGGGAAAATGTCAAAAATAGAGGTCTTGCACATTTCGCTCATTTACGTAATTTACGTAATTTCCGCCATTATGGATAGTAAAACGTTCGATTTGCATAAAAAAGTATGACAAGGCTGTACTCGAGATATTATTCGACCGGATCTGGTCATGCACTTGAGAAAACTTAACTCAGTAGTGATTTTTTCCTGTAGACCTGACTATAAAACACCGTGTTTTTGGTAGCGTCATAAAAAGCCCCCAAATAGAAAGCGTTACGTAATTTTTCAACTTTAATTACATGCCATCACGCAAAATATTTAACTTGTCACGATCGTTTGGAAAAGGTGAAGCTTCTGCAGTTAACGTATCGCGATAGTAAGTGAAAAGATATGCGCCGCAGGCGAATTTTTGTACATAAAATAGCTTAAACATTATCAAAAATAGGTGAAACAAACTCGAGGATGACACCATGATGCTTAGCTCAGGAGTAAGGAGGCGCAACCATGGTTTACGCAGGGAGGAAATTTTTTTTTTGGCTAAAAATGCTCTCTTTAACACCATTGAAAAAGAATGTAGTCTAAATTCGTTAGAGGCAAGGTACGATCGCTTGATAGCTTGTAAAATAAGGTAAAAAAATGAACATTTGTTGCGAGCAAAGCGATCAAAAAAATTTAAAAAGAAAGGTTTTAATCAGGGCTCGTGAATTAATTTCCTAACGTTGAGGGGCCGAAAAAATAGTGACTGAGGAGGCGCAACCATGTTTTACGCGGACAGGAGAAATTTTCTATTTTAACCCTCTGATGTGCTTAAATACGACTCCATTTCAGATTAATTTTGCCAAGAAATCAGGTTAAACGAAAGTCTACATCATGGGTAAAAATTTCTTTGAAATAAGTTTCTTTTTATTTGCAAAAACGTGGTGAAGTCACAGTCAATTCCTGCCCCTGGATCACTCATCATGCATAACCATGGTTTTATCTTAAACAAACACTTTCAAGGGGGCAAATTAGAGTTATTTAAGATTCGAGGGCCAATACATGTTTGGCCTGAGCAAAAAAAATCTGGAAATTTAAGGTGTCTAGATTGCTAGAAAGCGCATATAAATCATGAATCGTTATATAAAATAGAGAATTTGAAAGTTGCTGATTTTTTTGTGCACCTTCACCTGGTATCCCTTGAATTCGGGATAGGTTCCTTGGGGTTTTCTACAAACTGTGAAAAGGAAAAATTCACGTGTTCACGCAAAAAACAGGACAGATTCACGCATTCACGCAATAGAAATATGGATTTTCACGTTCACGCAAGTTTTTTCAATTCACGCATTCACGCAATTTTTTTTCGATTTTCACGCATTCACGCAACCAAAAAAGCCCATTCACGCATTCACGCAAACCGCTGGGGGGGCCCCATTGGTTTCTGAGATTTTATAAGGGTACCCTGGCCATGCTGGAAATTGCGGCTTGTGCGCCGGATATCTCCGGCGTAGATTTGAGGTTTGAGATCTGCTACCATAAACTTTTTGCAGTTAGGTTGGCGCAGCTCTCCGGCATAGCATTTCCCTCCTTCTTTCCAGACTGGGTACCTCATCATACTCTTAGGTGCCAAATAAACGGCCCCCCCCCCGCTTGTTAATTTTTCAAAAAATTTCCAACCTTGGACCTTATTAGGACCCCCCGTTTATTAATTTTTAAGAATATTTTCAGTTAGCAAAAAGAAGTCCCCTTACTTTGCTCCAAAAAGCCTGATTTTAGCCTATATTATTTACCTTATTTTGGGGTTTTCAGAAGTACAATTTCCAACCCCCCCGGCAATTAGGTCCCCCCCGTTTATTAAAATTTCTAAAATTTTCCAGCCCCCCTGTTTTCTATTTCTATTTGGTTGAGTTGCAGGAGGCTTTGAGGCCTATTTTCGCAACTATAGACGCTTTCAATGAGCGTTCCGTCAGCACCTTGGACTGACTACCCAATTCTCCTCACATGGCATGGGTTGACCCGGGCGAAGGTTCATTCACTTGCCAAGTGAACCGCTGCGAGTGGGAATCGAACCTCAGTCGCCTGTGCAGCAACCAAGGTCAATGACCACTATACCACAGCGCCTGTTTATTCAACCCCCCCCCCCGTTTATTTGGCACCTAAGAGTACCTGGCTGCGCTCTTAATATCTGTATGTTCTGAGCTGAGCTCTTTCCAACGTGAGAGGTCTGTGAGAGCTCCCCGTTAATAAGAAAGAAAGTGACTATAAAACCATGTGTATCTGGTCTGAACGTAAAGTTATATTATAATGATCATAGCTAGGTCCGCCCTGTTTACAAAAGCGTGTGATCGTAAAATGCCGGTAGCCGACAAATATAAACAAACTAAATAAAGATGGCCGCAATATATCTTCTTCTTCTCTCTCCTTATTTAGAAAGCGAAAATAAAAATCGTAAGGTAATAGTTCCGACCAATGTTAATCAATGGCCCAACAAAATATAGTATATATCAAACAAAGGGAACAATGTGACAAGTCACAACGTTTGTACATGACAAGTCCAATGCTTGTAACTTCAAATAGAAGACGAATGAATAAGTAATCAAACACACGAGTCCAATGCAATATAACGCGTGAAGAGGTTTAAAACCATACAACATAAGAACATATGTCAACAGTTCAACATGACAAATATAACGTAAACAAAGCGTAAATGAAGTGTGTCAACAGTTCAACATGACAGTAAACAATAGCTAATATCGAACGTAATCATCCATCCATTTTGGAGGATTTCTGGATCGTTGTGGTCTTGAGTTAGTTGGACCCTCCACAGGGGTCGGAGAGGTCCCATCATCATCGACAGCGGTGGGTGAGGGGTTGACAAGAACCGACGGGGGAGGATCCAAGGTTGGGTTGGGGGCGTGCGTTGGAACGTCTGATGGTGCATTGGAGTTGGTAAGTATCCGCTTGTGGGACGACGGTGGAAGGTTGGTCTCTTCACTGGTGGAGCCGGAGACGGCTGTAACTCAGGAATGGGGATGTGAAGCAGTTCGCTACGGTGAACTTTGTAGGTGGAGTTGCGAAGTTGATCACCACTAAACTTCTTGAGGTGATACCAAGGGCCTTCTCTGTGAGCAACGAGGTAGCGGGGACGTGACTGAGTTTATTTCGTTCAGCTTGACATAGACAATGGCACCTTCTGGAATGATTGAATTTACAAAAGCGTGTGATCGTAAAATGCCGGTAGCCGACAAATATAAACAAACTAAATAAAGATGGCCGCAATATATCTTCTTCTTCTCTCTCCTTATTTAGAAAGCGAAAATAAAAATCGTAAGGTAATAGTTCCGACCAATGTTAATCAATGGCCCAACAAAATATAGTATATATCAAACAAAGGGAACAATGTGACAAGTCACAACGTTTGTACATGACAAGTCCAATGCTTGTAACTTCAAATAGAAGACGAATGAATAAGTAATCAAACACACGAGTCCAATGCAATATAACGTGTGAAGAGGTTTAAAACCATACAACATAAGAAACATATGTCAACAGTTCAACATGACAAATATAACGTAAACAAAGCGTAAATGAAGTGTGTCAACAGTTCAACATGACAGTAAACAATAGCTAATATCGAACGTAATCATCCATCCATTTTGGAGGATTTCTGGATCGTTGTGGTCTTGAGTTAGTTGGACCCTCCACAGGGGTCGGAGAGGTCCCATCATCATCGACAGCGGTGGCTGAGGCTGCTGGGGGGTTGACAAGAACCGACGGGGGATCCAAAGGTTGGGTTGGGGACGTAGGCGTTGGAACGTCTTGATGGTGCATTGGAGTTGGTAATGTATCCGCTGTGGGGACGACGGTGGGAAGGTTGGTCTTCTTCACCTGGTGGAGCCGGAGACGGCTGGAACTCAGGAATGGGGATGTGAAGCAGTTCGCTACGGTGAACTTTGTAGGTGGAGTTGCGAAGTTGATCACCACTAAACTTCTTGAGGTGATACCAAGGACCTTCTCTGTGAGCAACGAGGTAGCGGGGACGTGACTGAGTTTTATTTCGTTCAGCTTTGACATAGACAATGGCACCTTCTGGAATGATTGATTCTGGTTCACTAGATGCCTTGCGGTTGTTGAAGAGGTTTGTAGCAAGTCTACGGTGATGTTGGTCAGCTATGAGTTTACGGTCCTCGAGGGGCAGCTGTTCGCCGGTGAATTGATCTCTTTGAGTTAACATCTCCCTGGAGGATAATCCAGAAAAAACGAACTCTGGAGTTGAGGTTAGCGACGGCAATACCGAGGGTGGATTCATTGAGGCAGACCGAGTTGCGATCGATCTTTAAAAGTTCATCTTCTAGCTCTTGTACAGCTTTTTCTGCAACAGGGTTTTTGTTACAGTTCTTAACCCTACCGATCTCAATAGATAAGCGTTGACTCGCGAGGATACTGTCATTGACAAGCTTGTTGAATCCAGGTGCGGGATCCGTTCTGATGATTGCAGGAGGTCCATCAAGGGGACGGAGACCGATGCAAAGCCGGATCAAGCCGTTGCGGAGCTCGGTGTGGTCTTCTCCAGCAATGATGCACGCTGAGGTGTGGGAGGTGACTGTTTCACGTACAAGCAGTATCTTCTGACGGAAGCGACGTATTACATCGGATGCAAACGAAATACCAACGGTTGTCGGGGGATCACTTGTGGTTGCAGGTGGGGACGATTTGCTCATCTTCTTCAGTGACGTACACGTATGGCAGTTGTCGTTGACGTTTCGAATTGATGAGTCGAGATCAAGTGCGAAAAAGTAGCGAGCGGTGATCTGTTTCAGCTGGAACGGAGAGGGATGATTAAGTTTAACGTGTAAGGCAGTCAGGAGTCCAGGGAGGACTTTCCTGGGGACGACAATCTTCTCCTGGACTGGTGCGAAAGGTTCTCTGTGAGGAACGACGAGAAGTCCATCCTTCGAAATGGTACAGTGCTGAAGGTAACGTTTGGTGTCGTTGATATTGGTGAGCTTCTTGGAAGGTCGGGTACCTTGTTTCAAATGAGAGTGGCAGCGACGTAGATCAGGGCAATCGGACTGTAGAGAATGCCAGGTGGGACGGCTGATGAAAGGCATCTTTGAGTTGCCGTTGAATATGTCGTCGACGTTAATTTTATTGACAGAAGCACCTTGCATTTCATTGACGAACGAACAAACTTGGCATTTAGGTTCATGACACTCCAATGCATTGCGACATGCAAAGTCTGAGGGGATGTTTGATGTGCCTGAAAGATGTTGAATTTGTACGTTAAAACGGCTAGCAACAGATAAGAATGTTGTTACTCTGCTACTATGTGAAAATTGTCCTTTTAAAAGTCTCTCGTATGCCTTAACGCATGGATCACTGTCAGTTAAAATACAAGTTGGATGGTGTGACTGGACGACGAATGGGCTAAAATGTTGGATAGAAGCAGCAATACTTAAGGCTTCTAACTCACACGGGATCCAAAGGGTTTGTCGTTCTTTGATCTTTGTACTGTAGTAACCAGCGATTTTGATGTCGTTGTTGCGCTGTACATAGAGTGTAGCACCGAGACCTGGGTGTTTGACGGCACCGTCTGTGACTAGCCAAAGTTGATCGGAGGGTTTCGGGATGGTGATTGACTCAGAATTGTGCAGGTGGTTTTGGGATGCTCGAAAGACTTCGTTGGATTCGTCTGTCCATTCAATGTTTTCACTGGATGTCCTTCCCGCTACAAGACGTTCCAGTGGTGCAAGGTATGTTGAACAATTTGGTACGACTCTGGAGATAAACTTGTATGCACCAAGGTACGATCTAAGTGACTTGACGGTGGAAGGGCGAGAACAGGTGGTGAGCGTAGAGATGCGGTGTGGGGATGCACGTAGTTGGCCTGAGGACCAGACCCATCCAAGAACTGTGGTTGACTCGGGTGCGATTATGGTTTTCTTTGCGGATAAAACGAGACGATTTGCTGACAGTTTTTGTAATACTTTATCCCAGTTACTGACAAGTTCGTCTGGGGTGTCACCTCCACAATAGAGGTCATCAGCGACTTTGGCAACGATGCCATCTTGGATGAGATCGCCAAGAATTCTCGATAAAAGCTCCTCAAGAGCGGTTTCGGAACCGGGCATGCCCATGGCGCTTCTGGTGTACACACGAACACCTTTAAAAGGGGTGACTATACCGCAATACTTCATGGATTTCTGATCAAGAGGGATTTGGTAATAAGCTTGTGTTAAGTCAGTCTTTATAATATATTTCCATTGACCAATCGATTGAAGGGTGCTGTTAACGTCTGGCATTAATGTTGGAGGTGGCTTTGAGTAACGTGCGACTTCTCCAAATGAGGTGACAAGGCGGTGTCCCCCTGACGGCTTTTTGACCAAGAAAGAGGGGTTTAGATACTCAGGAACAATGTTTACTTGCTCTGGCTTTTGAAGTACTCCAAGGCGTTCAAGTTCATCACATTTTGCTTGTAATTCGACAAGCTTATCTTTCGCGTATTGAGGTACCTTCCCTTTTCGTTGGGGAGGTTCTGTGGGACCTATATTGACGGTGGCTTTAATGGGACCAGATGCTCCGTTATAGCCTTCGAAGTCTCTGGTGAAAACAGATGCATGCTGATGGTGGAGTGCTCTGAACTCTTCGCAAATCTCAGCTGGAAGTTGGTCGGTCAGGGTCAACTTCGATGGATTTGGTTTGGTCTGCAGGGGGTGTCGGTCGAGGGTGGCGTGCTCGGATGGCTTGTCTCATGGTGGTTTTCGGGGGCATCAGCAACACGGTGGATTTGGGCAAATTGTTGATTCCTTCTTTAAGACTTTGGGGGTAGAGGTGTTATTGAAGATGCGTATTTTTCCATTAATTGCTTGGGTTATCGTCGGGGATGGCCAAAACGGTTCACTGCTGTTAATACGAGGTTCGAGTGCGAGGTCCTCACTTTCTAAATCAGATGGGACTGGGAGATCGATAAAGTCACCTGGCCATATAGTTGTGGCTGGAGGTTTGAGTACGTATGCACGGGCTCTACTGATGGTGGGTGGTTTGTGGTCGGTGAGAACCTTGGGCTCGTTGTAGGTTTGGATAGACCCATCACTAAAGATAACTTGGTTTCGGGCTGGACGAATCGTGATGTCATTGCTGTTGAGGAATGGCATACCGGCGAGAATTTCAACATCAAGGCTTTCTACTACTAAAGCATTAAGGGTGAACTGTTTGTTGTTGTACGAGAGTAGAAGCTTAGTTTCTCCTTTAATGTTCAACGGAGACTTTCCATCGGCTTGGAAAGCTAGCTGGTTGCTTTTGATGATAGTAGCACCAATCTTATGAACGGATGACTCACGGATCATATTTGTCTCTGCACCAGTGTCTAGAGTTACTGTCAAACGATTGTGTTTGTAATACATATCAACAGTGGGTGAAAGACTGACTTGTACTCTACGTGTAGAGGGAGTGAGCGTAACAGCTGAAACGACAGATTCTTCATGGTTTATTGACGTAAAGTCACATTCCTCCTCGTCTTCTAGGGAACCAATAAGTCTGGCTTTAGCGATAAACTTTCTGTCTGATTCAGGTAGAAATTGGCATTTACTGAGGTAATGGTTAGAGGGGCGCTTTGCAGCGAAGCACAATGGACAAGATGGTTTCGAGGATGACCTGTTGCTGGTTCGGGGCCGGAACTTGGACGACATCGTTCTCATAACTCTGGCATCGTCATTCGTCTGGATAGAATCAAGTAACGAATCCATAGCTTGGGAGATTTCCGGTTTGATGGATGCGAGGGTACGTGATCTCAGTTCGGTACCATATTTTTGCTTGACCAGGCCGGGAAGATCCTTATTGGTGAGGTGGAGCCATAACAATACAACGAGGTTCTCCAGGGTTGGTGAGAGGTCTTCCTCCTCGGTTATGTCCTCACCGTGGTGACTTAAGCCGCAAGCCGGGTGGAGAAGGCTGTCTTCGACAAACGCCATAAGTCTCTGATACAGATCCTCGGGTCTTTCGTCGGGTTTGAGGGTAATGTTGATGAGGTCGAGGAAGTGAGCCCCTGTTGCCTGGAAGCCATAGTGAGCACGAATGGCTTGCCAGATACCTTCAACGGAAGTACAGTTCTTTGTAATAGTGTTCCTGGAGATGACTGGACAAAAATTAGCGATTTGTCCCAGCATAAGTTCGAGCTGTGCAGCCTTTTGTGCTGCTGTTCTCCGGTTGGGGACATCTTCAGGGTCGTTAACAAATCCTCTGAGTGGAGTGGCTCTGGTCTTCTTAAGCCAAGTGGTGTTTGGTAATAGAAACTGAGCAAAGCTGGCATCAAGGGACAGAATATACATGAGGTTCTGCCTCCAGCTTTCGAATGAAGTAATTGTCTCTTGACGAGTAAGGGACCATTGTTTTGGTGCCCTGTTCACAGCCATAGCTGGATTTGACGTGGAAAACTTGAAAGTGTATGTCTTCAAGCTTCTCTGTGTTGTTTGTGTAGAATATTAGTGGCTAAGTTCGAAGCCTATCACCACGTTAATAAGAAAGAAAGTGACTATAAAACCATGTGTATCTGGTCTGAACGTAAAGTTATATTATAATGATCATAGCTAGGTCCGCCCTGTTTACAAAAGCGTGTGATCGTAAAATGCCGGTAGCCGACAAATATAAACAAACTAAATAAAGATGGCCGCTACTCTCCTCCAGCAGTCGGGTGTTTAAGATAAAAACTGCAATTATTGCTCTTTTCGGAAATTATTGCCGAAAACGGCAATTTTTTTAACGATGAAATGCTGAATCAGCAAAATGTGTTGTCCTTTTAAGGGCAAAGATGTCAGAGGTGTTTGAAAATAGTAGTAGGGGGAAATTTGTTCGTTTTTTTGAGGTCGCTCGACTTTTTTAGTCAAAGCACTTGTTATACATTTTTGGAAAGCTAAGGGGTAGGGGAATCAAAATAACTTGGGTGCCAATTTTTTTTTCGGACACTTTGGTATGATTTTCGGACAAATACGACGGTCTCAGGCAAAAATCATAGGGTGAAAAATTAATGAAAATTTTAGCTTGAGAAAACGGAGACCTGTTGTATATTTTTGGAAAGCTCTCAAAAAATCAAGATTAGTGATATATTGCGAGTATAGGTGATTTCTTTACCTAACTCGAGATATGAATCCTTAAAAACAGTGTTTTTCAGCCAGAAACAGCTGTTTTGTCCAGTTTTTGCGCTTTCGGAAGCTCAATATCTCGAGTTAGGTACTGAAATCACTTATACTCGCAATATATCACTAATCTTAATTTTTTGAGAGCGTTCCAAAAATATACAACAGGCCTCCGTTTTCTCCAGCTAAAATTTTCATTAATTTTTCACCCTATGATTTTTGCCTGAAACCGTCGTATTTGTCCGAAAATCACACCAAAGTGTCCGAAAAAAAATTGGCACCCAAGTTATTTTGATTCCCCTACCCCTTAGCTTTCCAAAAATGTATAACAAGTGCTTTGACTAAAAAAATCGAGCGATTTTACAAATTTCCCCCTACTAAGTAAAATTGCATCAAGAAAAAGGTTTTTCGGATTTTTAAAAGTGATTTTTTTAATTTTTCGTTGCTTAATAACATGAAAAGTTCTAAAATAATAAGTTAAAAGATCCTGTATCGATGCCGAAACACAGCCAGAAAGAGATAACAAACCCCCGTTGTAAATTTGTTTACATATGACTCGATTTTTCTATCTGCATTTCCAACAAAAACCAGTTGAAAACAAAACTAAACGAGGCACAGTGGGCCTACTTATCGCGAGGGTGTCAAATACCACGTGTTCAATAATAAAATCTACTTTTATTTGCAAAAACGGCAATAATTGCCAAAAACGGCAATTTTCATTTATTTACTTTTTTATTTTTCTGCTGATTCAGCATTTCATCGTTAAAAAAAATTGCCGTTTTCGGCAATAATTTCCGAAAAGAGCAATAATTGCAGTTTCTATCTTAAACACCCAACTGTCCAGGTATTATCCCAACAGAAAAAATAATGCTTAGCTAAAAGCTGTGTCCTCTAATTTAGGCTATTTTTCTCCCGAAATTTATCCGGACAATCAAATCAACGGCGCATCATGGCTTTGCTATTGGCAAGTTTAGAAAAAAATAAATTTATAAGAACTTGGAAATATTGACTTCTCAATGTTTATCTCCTTTAGCTCCAATTTTGAACTTTTTAGTCGAGGATGAGTGGTTGACTTCTCAATGTTTATCCCCTTTAGCTCCAATTTTGAACTTTTTAGTCGAGGATGAGTGGGCGGGGGTGGGGTTGGTTCTTTAGGCAAGAAAGTGCATGTGTAATCACTTAGAAGAGCTAAACTTCCAGCTGGTTTATTTATTCATTAAGATTATTTCTCATACTCGCTCTGCAATAGAATTATTACTTTGCTTTCTGATCTGTTCTGATTAGTAGTTTGTGGGCAACTTTCTAACACAACTAACTCAATAAACTCATCTTTCACATCTTTGATCTCTTAAGCCGGAGCTTCCAGCGCAGCTGGTNCCTCATCATAACATTAGAGAAACTGTTTATACCGTGAGATTGGGTAACTTGCATCAGTCCAGACGTCCGCGCTCGATAGGATCGATCATCGGAACAGCTCGATGACGGATCAATAGTTGATCGATGGATTACTTAACGATCCGGATAGGAGATCGATAGAGGATCGATACTCAAGATTTTTTTAAGCTTATGATTAGTTATCGATTATTTATCGATCTATCATCGATCTTTTATCGATCTTATCGACCCTATCGACTCATACTCGATTTACGATCGATAACAAATCGATTAACGATCGATGACGAATCGATTAACGATCGATGATGAATCGATATACTCGATTGAAATACTAGCTCGATAATGGATCAACGAAGGATCGATACTCAAGGTCAAGACTTTTTAATGGCTGAATCTTCCATCGATCTCCTATCCGGATCGTTAAGTAATCCATCGATCACATATCATCCATCCATCGATCACATATCGATCCGTCATCGAGCTGTTCCGATGATCGATCCTATCGAGCGCGGACGTCTGGATCAGTGGAGGCTAACATGCATAGCCCTAAAATGAAAGACCTGGCTGGTCATTGAAATACAAAAATGGTAGAGTAGAGCTGGGAGTCAGTGAGGCTGGAACTTCGATTTTTGAGGATTACGATTTTACCAGCTTTTTAGCGATTTGTGCCTCGCTAACCCAAATCTCGCAACCTCTTTACCTTTTAAAAGGAAGATCGAAATTAGAGTTTTTCAGCGTTCCGAAAAAAACGCAAAACAAAAAAGTTTTCATCTTCACAGGATCGATTCTCAACAACAAAATACATCTTTTGGTCTTTGGGTTTGTTTCTGACGCTTTTCCTTCAAAGAATATCGATCACTTTCCTTTTCCCCTCGAGCGCGCGAGAAAAAAATGATTAGCTCACATTCTCGCGCAGGCGAATAAAGATGAGGCGGCAATCTTGCACTGAGGGTGCTACTTAGTTTCCGCCCTTTATTGCGCCCACAATAGAATTATCCAAATACGGTGGGGGGCATCTGAGATAACAGGATCACGGGATTGGGCCTTTTTTCAAACGGTATTTCAGGATTTGCATCAAAATATAATGGGAAAACGGGACTGGAGCCATCTGCCGATACCGGGATTCCACCCTTAAATCTAACGGTAAAACGGTAACCAATCAAATATTTCTCGGGATTCCGGTATTTAGTCTTTTCAAGGTTACAAATAGTGGAGTCAGTTAGGGTAACAATTGTGCAAATCGTGACAAAATCGTGAAATTTTGCACAGTGGTCCAAAATGGTCTATAGATGAAAATTTTAAGGGGAGACAAGTGTCAAATGTCACCTGTCACTCCCTGTCAGCATTTGTTAACAAACAAATATGTCACTCCAAAACATGTCATATTATATACCATTGGAAAGATAATTGAAATCTGAACAACTTTTTTGCCTACACTAACTTCCGAAAATGTACTCAATAAGAGTAAAATCAAAATAAAGTTGGAAAAATGACGTCATCGTTTGAAATAAAAATTTTTCAAAACCAAAAGTGTTTCAAACTCCTACATATTATATATCGTTGGAAAGATAATTAAAATCTGAACAACTTTTTTGTTTACAAAAATTACTGAAAATATACTCAATAAGAGTAAAATAGGAATAAGTGAAAAAATTGACGTCATCATTCTTGGTATAATTTGTTAAATTAGCTGGTGTCTTGAGTTCGTAGATGTTGATTTAAAAGTATTTAATAGTCTTACTGACAATGATTTCCCTATTTAGCCGACTTCAATGTAAAAAAGCCTGTATTTGGACTTTCTAGAAGTGAATAAATTGATTGCAAGACAAAGTAGCCAAGAAGAAAGATCGTTTTTCACTATAAACCGTCGCAATAGAGAAAGTTTTCCAACATCGGCACAACAAAAGGCTATTATCCTAAAATGATGGTAATGTATGATTTAAGCCTCCGAAAATCGACCCCTGCTATTATTGCATCAGCATAGTTATGATGTATTGGGGAAAATATCGTAAACTTGTTGGCAGGGCTTTATTAGTATATTGACATTTACACTGTAGCTGTTGATGTTCGGTTCCGTCGTCTTATTAGAATAGCCTACGCGATGGCTTTCTACCTCGTATCTATTGAAATACCAACATAATGCTTGGATTAGGTGCTTTAACTAGCCTCATTTACAACTTTATTTACAATTAGATATTTTGCAAAGTCGCCTCAAATTACTACTTGGGCGAAATGGATATCGGGTATGTGTGAGCCATAAGGATCCCTTCTCGAAAGTCTCTAAAAGGGGTACAAAAAACGATAATTTAGAAATTGGTTCTCTGAAGGGGTCCCAAACTTACGAAATATAAAAAATTGAGTCCCTCAAAGGGTCTTAAAAAATCTGGTCATCTGAGCTAAATATTGGAAAAATAATCTTTAAAGGGTCGCAAAAACGTCGAAATCAGTCTCTCAAAGAGTTCAACGAGTTCAACTTTGGCTCAGACATACCCTTTACCTCGCAAACCTAGTACCCTCCAGGTAGCTTCAACACTATAGCAACTAATTCTACACCCCGTTCTCGCAGACCCGGTGGAAAATTGTCCCAATATCGTCTCCCAGCAGCTCCCAGCCATAAAAAGCAAGGAAATTTTTTTAAAGCCCATTGGCTGAAAAATATCCTAACATGTCTGTGAGAAGGGGGTGTAAGTAAATTACTGACTAAGTCTAAAAGCACTATCAGGACATCGTCAGCCTTAGAACTCCCAATATTAAAATTGACAGACATTTGTTGAGGGAGAGTCAAGATTGATCGGCGCAATGAAATTTCGTCACTTATGAATTTTATCTTGATTTCAGAGATTTTTGTTAGATATTGAGTTGAATCTCGAGAAAGTTGATGAAAAATAGCGAAAGAAAAGGGTTGGTGTAATTTAAGATGCACGATCTAACGATTTACGATTCACGATGCGCGATCCATGCATAAAGTATGCTGATTATTCCTAATAATTATCATAAAACTTAAATTATATAACATAATTCTAAAACAATGGCATAATCTTTTCTCGCTTTTGTTTATCACGGTAAATTCATGCAACAAAAAAGAAATAAGCAAGGAACTACGAATAATTACGACCGTAAAATTATGAAAAAAAATAACTTGCATAATAATGTTGATAATGGAAGCTACCTTGTGAACATCTTACAATAGACAGAGAGTGAAAGTAAACAATACAAGAAACATTTTTGCTTTCCTCAGTTTTAACAATCATAATCGAATATAGGAATTTCTATATATTGGCTAACAATATGTATTGCGGACCATAATGTACGAAGCAAAAAACGGGTGCTCTATTATGAGAAAGAATTTTCTTTCGGTAAACAATTCCCCTGTATTGATTCAAGCTATGAAAAAGACAGAAGGTGAATGCACGTGGCCTTCATATTCTTTTGATCTATAACTGAATTTATAATGTATAATCTTACATAAATGATGTTTTTAAAAATAATTGAGTTTCAGCGAATGAAAGTTTGTAAATTGCCTAAAAATTTTATCATGATTAGCATAATTACGCATGAATTAACATATTTTATGCACGGATCGCGAATCGTGCATCGTAAAGGCCGGTCTCCACTTGCGCGCGCTGCAATCGCACTTTTTGGCTTCAATCCTTTTTGCTTGGAAAAAAGATTACGTCATAAAAATGTAGCGCGCGCACGAAAAAAAAGTTGAACACATTTCAACTTTTTTCAACCGTTACGTCAGATCGCGCCAATGGAGTTGCTTCATTTTTCTTTTGACCAATAGCGTGGAGGCTTTTCTCGAAAAGTGCGATTGAAGCGCGCGCAAGTGGAGACCGGCCTTAAATCGTTAGATCGTGCATCTTAAATTACACCAACCCGAAAGAAAAGCATATTTTGCAGGAAAAGACTTGAAGATGTTGCAAACTAGCAGTTAGTCTGAATCACAGAATATAAAAATGTCAGTAGCATATGATGCAGGTAAGTATACTCCAGTCGGCTAAAAATACCATACTTTAAGCCTTAACCTCCTAGCTGCTTCAGTCGAAAAAGTTGCAAAACTGAGAATTTGGTGCAGTTTTTCAGAGAAGTTTAAAAATAAATTCACTTACTGATTGAAGAGTAAGACTATTTGCTTATGTTGAGAAACTTTCTCTATCATGGACAGTCGGGGTCAGGGGCTAAGGTTTGACAAATCATGGTGTTGTCTGTTCAAATTGGGATACTAACCTTTCTTAAGGCTCTGGCAGTTTTTATCTGTATTTTCAAAATTTCCTTTCTTGTTCAAAATAGCAAATTTTTGAGTCAAAAAGAGAAAAAATATCTGAAACAATTTACTGTACTCCCCGCTCTCATTAAGAGAAAAAAAACAATATTTTTCCTATTTTCTTCGCCAGTCTTGGTCAAGTCAACACGCTACTGCAAAAAGCGTGGATGCGAAAGAGATTCTAAGGTGAATGGAGCATCTCATTCAAAGCAAATTCTTTTGAAAAAAAAATTGAAGACATGTCAGCGTAATTTGACTAATTCCCATGAAATTGTGATAGCAAAAGTAGTGCAAACTTTAGATTATACACTTCGCACCAGCCTAATAGAGAAGTCTTTGTCAGTAAGACTTTTAAACAAAAACTAAAAACTCAAAACTCCAGTTAATTTAACAAATTATACCAAGAACGATGACGTAAATTTTTTAACTTATTTTTATTTTTATTCTTATTGAGTATATTTTCAGTACTTTTTGTAAGCAAGAAAATTGTTCAGATTTTAATTATCTTTCTAACGATATATAATATGTAGGAGTTTAAAACACTTTCGGTTTTGACAAAATTTTATTTCAAACGATGACGTCATTTCTCCAACTTTATTTTGATTTTACTCTTTTTGAGTAAATTTTCGGAATTTAGTGTAAACAAAAAAGTTGTTCAGTTTTCAACTATCTTTCCAATGGTACATAATATGGCATGTTTCGGAGTGACATATTTGTTTGTCAACAAATGCTGACAGGGAGTGACAGGTGACATTTGACACTTGTCTCCCCTTAAAATTTTCATCTATAGACCATCCTGGACCACTGTGCAAAATTTCACAATTTTGTCATGATTTGCACAATTGTTACCTATCTGACACCTAACTGACTCCACTAAAATGCGTGATAGAAGTTTTTAGAATGAAGAAGTATATCCACATTAAAAATCTTCGCCTGCGGCGCGAATGGATTTCCGCTTTCATTCATAAAAGTGAGAATTGGAAGCTTCAGCCAAATTATTTTCATTAGATGCCTTTTACTATTATTTTATACTACCCTTTTAATTACACCCCTGAAAGATTTTCTGTTTTTTTACTGT
>NW_027104560.1:0-59884 GCF_902728285.1 Clytia hemisphaerica
AAAATATGTTTTTATTGCAAAAACGAATAAAAAGCAGCAATAAAAAGTATCAGAAAATTCAACATAAACAAAAACTTGAGCAAACGGCTTTAAAGCTTCAAAAGATATAGAAAAAGAGTCCCCTTGATGAAAATCATGTGTTTGATTTGCCGAGTTAAAAAATAAATGACAGAAATTGAAGCTTGCAACAGATTTATACTGGAAATACTTTGGTACAACACTGACTTTTATCACATCTGACTATCGCTTGAGCCGCCATCTTGAAACGGAAGATCTGTTAAAACAACGTACGCTAAAAGTACACAAAAAGTTAACCCGATCGGAAGAAAGTTGAGAAATCAAAGTGAGCACATTATGATCTGTAAAAACAACGTACGCTAAAAGTACCCAAAAAGTTAACCCGATCGGAAGAAAGTTTAGAAATCAAAGTGAGATCGGAAAATCGGATTTTTTTTTTGCCGTCTTATGGTGGAAGAAGAAGTAGAAGAAAATTTTACCTATTTGAATGCTCAGCTTAGGCTGACCAATTAAAGAGCTTCATCCGGAAGCTAGATCAAAGAAAATAGACTTCGAATCTTTCACATTCGAATGCTTTATGTGTTTTTTTTTTTATCTGATCTGTTGCATCTTCTTATCATTTATATTGATGGAAAACCCTATGTTGTTATGATTCGAATATTTTCTCTTTCATTCGGATTCGAAAAGTAAATATTATGTCTGGGGAAATCCCTCTGATTGGAATGTTTACAAGAAACTCTATTGTAAAGAGGTTTTCTCGGTTTAAGCCTCTGCAAAGGAGAGTTTTAGAAAATATAAAATCGTTCTGTAAATTACACAATACTTATGCATTTTGTACCTGCCGTCACTTCAAATCACAAAAGAAAAAACCGTTATTTTTTCAAAACAATCCAAAAGCTCGCGCCACTCCTTGAAACAATAGAGCTGTTTGACGTCATACTTTTGTTTATCAAATCATAACAATAAGATATTAGCCAATCAAATTCTGCGATTAATTCTTGCATCTTGTATAATTCCCGGCTACTACTGTCTATACTTTGATATTTTTTTGAAACCACATAGACAGAGAAGTCGGGTCTCCCAGCTATTTTCCTCCAGGGACGAAATTTTGCGAACGAAGTTTTCCAGCGCGTCTGTGACACAGGGGTGTTATGTTAGTTCTTTCGTTAAGGGGGGTTTACAAAAAATTGCAATTTTCGAATGTTTTTAATGTTATTGTTTTAACTAGAAAGATTCGAAAGTTCGATTTAGAGCCAAAAGAATTCGAAACCGGAAGTAAAGCGAGTCAAAACAAAAACTGAAAATTAAAAATACTTAAGGTGGACAAACTTTTCCGAGCAAAAACGATGAATGAACTTTTCAAAGAAAATAATGGATTAAAGAATTATTTTTAACCTATAAATCACTTTCATTTGTGTTCATTTTCCAACGATTCATGACAAAATTTGTATAACTTTCATCAAATTCGTAGAAACATCGTAAGTGTTTGAGTAAATCTGTGACCCTATAAATTTAAATATTTAGCTTGCAACTTGCGAATCGAGTGACTTGCCTGGATCGCTTCGCAATTCTTATACATATACTAGTTTACTAGAGGAAGCATGTTTTTGGGCCGCGGGGGGCTTAAAATCTCAAGATTGACAAGTGTTATGACCCTTGAAATTTTGACCAGTGGATACGGATAATTGAAGATGATTTTACAAAATTTTGGTTCGGTCACCTGTCTAGTTAGTATTTTAAAGACCAAAATGTAAACTTGACCAAAATCTTGTATTGACTGATTGACACGTTCGATTTAACTAAAATTTGTTCCTGGAGGCTGATTTGTCAAATAAAAGAGACTAGTATATGAAAAAATTCGTTCCCATGAGTATTTGGTACTTTGCAGACCGGTCTTTAAGATACACGTTGACCACCTGCCGGAACTCGGGGGAACTGGTCAGGAACTCAGCATTTTATGGTTGGAGACCAAGGCGCACGGCTCGAGCACTTTGGTCGCTGAACGCTTTTCTCATTCCATTGATCCAAAATAAAGGGGAGATGTGCTGCACATTTTTTCTTTTCTCTTTTGTTGAAATTCTTTTGCACACGGTACAAGAAGATTAAATGTCTCTTCTGATTGGCTATTTAAAAAAGAACAATAGGGAAGCCGCACAGCCTACCGAAAAAAGTTGAAAAGATTCAACTCTTGTTGCGCTCAGAGCGACAGCCTTTGAAGGCTTGATTTATGTAATTTATGCAATAATTAAGCTGCGCACCTTGTTCGCAGACCATAAAATGCTTAATGGAACTTTTCACTATTGATAGATATTGACCATCTTAGACAGTGTGCAAAATTTCAATTTAATCACGTGAGTGGTTGGTATTTTACAGACCGGTCCGTTTTTTACCTAAAATGCTCACTTTCAGCATAACCACTCGTCCGGTTTTGCTGAAATTTTGGATGATGCTTGAAGGGTCAAACAGTGCTGTTGAGATACAATTTTTTTTTTCATGAGGAACCTTAACTTGGTTCCGACTTAAAAAAGTTTCTGTCTTCAAATAACCCCCTCCCTTCTTATTCCATCCCCCCGTTTTGTTATTCGATTTTCCCCCCTGCTTTCGGACCCCCCCCCCCGTCTATT
Source organism: Clytia hemisphaerica (assembly GCF_902728285.1). NCBI lineage: Eukaryota > Metazoa > Cnidaria > Hydrozoa > Leptothecata > Clytiidae > Clytia > Clytia hemisphaerica. The sequence goes on from NW_027104560.1 coordinate 2,643, forward strand.
CGGAAGACAAGAGTAGTCAATATTGATACTTTCAAGTTATCATGAATAGCCTTGGCATGCCTGAAAATATGAAAATTTTCTAAGATGGCTCCACCGCTTAGAACCGCCGATTGAGCACCCCAAAGAACCATTGTTCAATTTATTCTCATTAATTATAACTAATAAATTATCAGCCAACTGAAATTTCCTTATTTGCAGCACTGGGATTTGAAAAAAACTGAACCTAAAGAATTTTCAGAGCAATTTGTAAATTGCCAATTATCATTCAGCAATGTTAAATGCTTTAACAAAAATGCCAAATATTTTGCTTTGAGGTATGTGTATATGATATTCTTTCCGCCCTTATACTAAGTATCACGTGACAAAGAAGCGCCAGAGGAATAAAAATAGATTCATTTTTATCATATAGTTTTTATCATTTTTTATATAAGAGCAAACTATATAAGCACATTAGAACATAAGGCTTCAATGGCCAAAATATTAAGAAAACATTTACGGCTTTTTTACAAACTCTCAACACCAATTCTTTTCGGGAAACACATAGTCTAGCAAGCTAGACGACTAATTCAGACATAATAGAAATAAAGCAAAAAGTAATGGAGGGAGCAATTTTAGTCGTCTAGAAACCTTTGTGCACTAACTCCAAACAAAAGAAAAGTGTCAATAATACAATTATAATTTTTACCCACTCAAAAAAATTCTTGAAAAAAAAATGTGTGTGGATTTGTGTGTTAAAAGTTTTTTCATTTTGAGTTGATTTTGTTGTGAGAGTTTGTTATTGCTTGATAAATTGTTTTCTCGCTGCGCAAGTTTCTGCGTAGCTAGCCGGGGTATTTAAAAGGCTGGAACACTGGATTCTTCCAGTCGTTTATACAAACTAAATCCCGTATTATTAGTAGTATTAGTATTATTAGTATTACACGCATTATAAACGACTCCAGTCTAGGAAACACAAAAATACTCACAAAATGATGAAAATAAGAACAATAAACAGTTTATAAACATTATTAGGGCTTAAAACTCAGAAATCTCAGAACATCCAAAGGCTTCACAAAAGTTCTGGATGTTCTTATAAAAGACGTGTAGATCTCATCTCAACTATGAGACTGTTCATCTAACGTTTCCAGACCTTCTAAAAAGAACGACAAATAACTATTAAAATACGACAAAAAGAACGGCAAACCCTAACCCTAATCCTAACCCTAACTATCAAATAGCGATATATTTCGCCGTCCCAAACCCCGACTTCCACACCTACATATTCATTCCTTTTTGTACTTTACGCTATTTAAAACAACTAGCGGTTTAAAGAACGATAAATTACGCATCTCTATTTGGGTGGGACAAGCTGGAGTTTTTACAAGCTCTTATTTGATTTGGTTGGTTGTTAAGATGTAATAAAAGAATCTTATTACTTTTTCTAAAGAACGCGTCATCTCTATCACTTTAAATGACCAACTAGTGAAGTATCTTGTAAAAACTCCAGCTCATCCCATTTGGGTGAGCTGGAAACATTAGAAAAACTAACTCCAACTAATTCCATTTTGTGGAATTTTCCATTTTCTCTTGTTGTCAATAAACACAGAAAGTAATCACAGTTCATGTTGATTTTCGAATGTTACTTTCAAGCATTAATGCTTCCAATTTTCGAGGATATATTACTTTTATCTTGACAACTGCCTTGACACCGATCATTGATCAATTCTGGGTTGCGTAGCAACGTGTATGCAACGTACCAACGGTTTCGGGCTATTTTACCGCTCTTTACCGACGCAGCTATTGGTTGAAACGAACAGTCGGATCCACGAGTCAAAGGGCTTCCCCACACATTTCTGGTGAGCTTTTGAGACGTGAGCTGTGATATATTTCGAATGTGAGGTTCCATGAGGAATTGACAGAAGCAACGCATAATTGGGTTCTTGAAGACGTTCTCCACACGTAAAAAGGAGCTGTACGAATTCGATATATCCATACTCTTGAAAAACATTATTGGGTTACGATCAATGCGACCATAAAATAACAGCAAACTGAAAATGATGAAGAAGAGACGTTTGACCAGGGACATCAGACCCGTGAACACATTCACGAAGAATAAAAAGAAGGAAAGGACATAAAATAAACGTGGATGCTTCAGATTAATTTGCATCTTTGATAATTGCAAATCGGAGAAATAATATCGGATGCTTAAGCGTTGGATGATTTTAAAAACGATACCAGTGCCAATGAGAGATAATATGTAGCGAAGAAATATCAAGACTAGTGTTCCTGTTGCTATAGCTGCTAGGATATAAATAATCCCAACAACGATGCCAACTATCACCAAACAACATAGAAAACCAATGAGCATTGCACTGATTAGGTAAGCTGGAAACACCAATCGATGGTACAAAGCGATATTATGGCAACCATCATCTTTCTGGTAAAGGTTGTGTTTTCCCGTGTATATTGCCAGAGTATCATTTTGGTAACAGTACAAGAAATGAACCACCATGGCTAGGTACAAGACAATACTGATTACCAACCCTAAATACCAGGCTATTTCGATGTGTTTGTTAGAATTACTTTTAAATAACTGTAAAATTAGGGACTGTATTATAAACAAAGTGAAATACAGCAAGACGAAAATCACAGCCATACATTGAAGAATTTCACCAGGAAATTTAAACCACGGTTTGAAAACATATTTCAATTTTTGAAAATGAGTTAGCTGCGACTGTTCGTTTGTCTGTTGCAAAAGATTTTGCAAATACAGAATTTGATGTTTATCAACGACGCTTTTTTCGTTTGTTGGGAGTTCGTGACAACCTGTTTTGAAGCACGTATATAAGCGATATCCGAAACCAAACAAGATGGCAGTGAGAAAGATGAAACTTGGTACCACAGCTATTGCAATATTCTGTTGTAATGCAGTTTTCGATGCACAGGCATCGTTAAAATCTAACTGTAGTCCAAGAAAGATAATCTCCCATACAGTGTATCCGATTCCAACAGCCGATGAAACAAGTATATGCGGAGATGAAATCAACGCAAAAAGCGGGAAAGATACAAACCCAATCAAAGTTGCTATCAGGATCCTTGAGAGAAATGAACAAAGATAATATTCTGGTTGACCTGACAAGCTTGAACAAAGTGTAAGTCCAACAGTTGTACCAGTATCTCCGATAATGTCTGCAATCTGAAGCGACAGATGACCAAACACTAATGACGTCATCAATCGATTTCGGTCATTGTCTTGCAGGAACAGGAATGGTGCTTGTGCTGTCAATTTACCTTTTTTAAGTCGAGAGTAAATCTGCATGAAAATTATGATCAACGTTGGTATAAAAAAGTTGAATACCAATACAGTGGTATTAGAGGTCGCAGTTGACTGGCAAGACATTTTTTTGATTTCTTGAATCAGCACACCACTTTTTTTCTCTATTTCATTTGCGATATACCATATACAGCTTCATACACACAAACTACTATTGATATTTTAACACACGAAAGATACCATCAGATTTTCAAAAGGACAGGATCAGACTCGATAAAACAAATTTTTTGACAAAGTTTCTTCTTGTAGATAATATTCTAATAGAGACAAAACATCAAGAGTCAAATTAGATTGCTATATTCGTAACCTAAATCATTTTTGTAATTCTTTTATTGTGACCGCAATCAAAACCAATTTGCCGTACTAATGATATGTTTCTAGGAAACTTTTATAACGCACGTTTTTTTCGTTCTCTTTTATCCTCATGTAATATGTAATATCATGAACATATAAACGACTGGACATCTATCTTTTATTGTCTCTTTGAAGCGAGCTTCGTTGCCGCCTGTATTTCAAAATTGCTATGAAAAATCCGACAATATTCCGTCGTAATTTTATTTATTTGAATTGTTTAGGTAAAATGATTGATAGAGCTTGAACATTACTCCTAAGGCACAAAAAAATTATTTTCAAATTTTTTCACGAGTTTGCAATATATTTTATCAACATTTTCAACTTTAGTCGGAGTTTTGACAAGGTGACGATGATTTTGCCTCTGTTATTTTTGTTATGATATAGATAAAAGACTTGAGAAAAGTAGAACAACAGAGACTTTTGTCGACATTTTGACGTTGTTAGCAAGGTATTCCCAAGAGGTATACCATCAGAATTTATTGTTTCATTTGATGATTTTAACGAGGCGGCAACGAAGCTAGCAGTGTTATCTTCAAAAATACAAAGGAGATGGATGTCCAGTCGTTTATATGTTCATGGTAATATCTATGATAAAGAAAAATCTTTTGAATTTAATGTATATTTTAAAATATAACAAATATATGTTAAACTAACTTAAGAGACTAAAAATAGTTCTTCGGGGAGAGACAACACTCCGCCGAGGTTCCGTCCCGGGGCTGCCGGTGATAAGGGTAGACATATTTTTTTTTAATATAAAAACAAACATATAAGAACATAAGGCTTTGATGGCCAAAATGTTAAGAACAATTTAAGAACATTTTAAAGGCTCTACAGACCCTAAAACACCTGATTTATTGGGAAAATGGGCAAAAATACTCACAAAATGGTGAAAATAAGAACATGTTAAGAACATTTTTAGGCTTATAACTCAAAGAGCTAAAGAATGTCCAAGGGATTCAAAAATTTTGGATGCTCTTATGAAAAAAAGAAGTGTAGTGAATCACCGGTCACCAAACATCCTTGATCCAAGATCTTGTTTTAGTATTTTTGTGTGCCAGAAGGGAACAATAGGAAATACTAGAGTTTATTGATTTGCAAAGTCCTAAACAGGACAGATCAAAATTTCTAGCTGAAACCTTTGCTCAGAAAACATCGAAAAAAATGTCACATCGCTGGCCGTAGTTGAAAACATGTCATTTACAATCATCCCCAAAACATCCCTTTGCCTTATAATTATTCTAAGATCTTTTTTTGGTAATACCTGTGTCATTGACTTCCAAGCCCGGAGGGCTAGATTCAAGACTCCTGGACGGCAAATGAAGCCACTTTTTTCCCATCCAGAAAGTTCGCGCGTGGTTTTTACACAAACGCCGGATTGAAAGGAAAATTTATCGCTAGATTTAAAAAAATGCAGTCTTCAAAAACAATGAAAGCGCTAGATAAAATTCGTCGTCATGATTGCGGTGCAAATAGGCGCGTTCTAGAGGGGAAATAAGTGGCTTCACTTGTCCTTGCCTGGGAAAGGTAAGATATTCTACTCTAACCCTTCGGACTTTAAACTACACCCCTGTCTCACAGCCCCGGTGGAACTTTTTTCCGCAGTGCGGATAAAATCCCTATTGAAATACTAATGGGAATAGTTTGGGAGTGCATTATTTAAACATGGAATTTCGAGTGGGGATGAAATTAAAGTCAATTTCCCAGTGGGGTGAAATTCAAGGATATTTTCCGACCGGAGACGAAATTTTTGCTTAATTCTTCAGTGGGGCTGAGGTCCCAGCGGGTCTGTGACACAGGGGTGTTGAATTCAATGGTCTGTGTCCCTCGATAGAACATCTGTCTTAACTTTTTGAGATTTAAACCTAAATAAAAATGTTCTTAGTATGTTGTCATTTTCATCATTTTGTGACCATTTTTACCCATTTTCCTATAAGAGAACGGTTCTTAAATTGTTCTTAATATTTCGACCATCGAAGCCTTATGTTCTTGTATAGTTTGTAAGCTGTAAAAAAAGTGTAGACACTTATAACGATATAATGATGCAAAAATAATTGTCCACCGTGCACAGGGAGCAGCAAATTTACATTTCCGGGTAGACTTTATTTTAATATTTTGATTGTAATCTCTCTTACTATCAAAGTCGTTCAATCAATTTACTGAGAGGCGGACTCATAGTTAATAAGATTAACTGAGATTAATCTGATAAAAAATCTTAAATCTCCAAAAAAATCTCAAAGAAAATGCGGGGTATTGAGACATAATCTCGTCGTCACTTTCTTCTCCTGTGTTTAATATTAAAGTAAAATCAAATAACAATTTATTTCTCGTCAACGCTTCAACTTTGTTTACTCGCTCGCTCATTATTTTGTCTCGTTATAAATATTCTCTAGAAAAGCACTTCAGACCAAAATTTTACATACTTCACCCCTTAATAGTACCAAATAAAAAATTAGAGCACAGAATTGAAAAGATTCTAAAAGGCGGACACTAACCCTATTCTCCGATGGTGTCCGCTAATTGGAAATTCCACTGTATTGTCCATGTGGATATGTAGTTTCCTGACTCAAAATATTATGACGCTCTATCGGAAAAAACAAAGATTTTCCTTCAACTAAAAGCAGATATTTCGGTCTCCGCTAACGTTATTACGTAATGTTTCGGCGCTCTTCTATTCTGTATACTGAATAAAATATTAAAAAAGTAAAATGATTTCTTGTCCATTGTCATTGGCCTAAAATTTCGAGCCTTTTGAACTTAAAAGTCTCAACAGACTAGTATTTACTTTATCTCGAAATAGTTCTTTCAATAATCTTGTTTAAATATCAGAAAAAAAAAACATTTATAAAGCGTTGTGTGAAATTTAAAAAAGAAAGACCTATACTTATTGATTTGCATGTAGCAAGTTAGTTTTGGCTTGACGTAAAGCAATTTTAAAAAAATCAAGGCGTAAATTAATGGATTATTCTCAAATTAATTTTTAATATCTCAACGGCTTCTGTTTTTAACACCATGATTGACACTAACAGAGGTCCAAAATATATTTATTTTTCATTTATTAGAAATATTCAGTTAGACCAATTATCAATAGAGGGGAAATAGAAGACTAATCACGTTGGTTCATCCGATCACGCAATCACGCACTTTAAATCCTTAAATCACGAAATCACGAGCTTGAAAAACGCCAAATCACGTATGACGCCATCACGAAAACAAAGTTGATATTTGTTCATTAAAAGTTTGACACGACAACGACACGACGAGCTTTTGTAACTTTCTCTTTATTATTCATAAATAAATCGAAGTGCAAAAGTGATGAACAAACTTCCTTAATATAGTCGGACGTGCGCAACGCACTGAGCCCTAATTCTTCAAATTATTCGAAGTGCGAAAGTGATGAACGAATTTCCTTAATACAATAAAATAACGAAAAAGAGAAACTAATGAATAAAGCTGCTCAAATAGGTTAGGGAAAAAGACTACTTATCATTGTTGTCTCCTCTACTTGACCAAAAAAAAGTGATGGTTAAAAAAAACTAAAATCTTAGTCGATTTTTCATCCAAATTTAAATTTTTTCTGCACTGTAAGGGTGCTGATTTCAGAGACCTAATTCTGGGCACAGCTGTTTTTGAATCACCCTTTTGATTTCAGGAAAATTATAAAACAATAAAAAACTAAAAACGTATTGTTGGTTTCTTTGTTTTTATAGTAACATAAATAATAGGTTTTAAAGTTTAAGAAATTAAAACAAGCAAAAAATTTATAATTTTGGTCCAAAAAAAATAAAATAAATTTTCTTAAAACGCAAAAATAAATGAATTGGTTCAATATATATTTCCAAAAAGAATAACAATGATAATAATAAGTAATAGCTTTTATTGTAAAATTGTTAAAGATTTTCTTAAAAGATCCCAAATCGGTATATCAAATTTTGAGTATATAATAGACAATAGTAGACAGCAACAACTTCTCTTTTCTCTATTCCCTGTGGCGGAGGGGGAGGGTGGTTACCAAATAATAACAAATTCTTATTCAAATGTTGTCCAACACGTTTCTAACTCAAAAGGGGTCAAAATTATTTATTTTCAGAGCAAGTTACAAAAGTTCAAAGCCTTCAATGAGACCAATACAGACCATTGATATTTGCCTCTTCATGAAAATTATCAACTTTTTTAATAAAAGATACGGTGGTATAATGTAAAAGGGGGAAAATCTTTAAAAAATTATTTGATTAATTTGATTAAGTGTGATATCTAAAAAAAAAATCTTCGAAAAAAAAGTTTTGTCATAAGTTTCTTAAAAAACTTTTTTGTAATTTTTCGCATTTCCTCTAACAGAAAAAATTAATTTCCTAAGCATAAATATTACTAACAGCTCACTTCTACCATCTTTTTGTCTCGCTCAATCATACCATAACTTCGTCCGTTGTTCTTTTATAGAGGTTATTAAGCGAGGTAAGTCAGTTTTCGCTAACTTCTAATAACGCATTAGCATATCTTTAAACAGTATTTTTGCGTCAAAATAGCAATAATTTTGTAAAAACAGGTATCTAGCCTGACTTCCAACAAGTCTTTTTATGATTCACTAGCCTGCTTTCGATTTTTTACCATAGCATCATGGGTATCCAATGCGTTCTTTTGTTTAGTTTCCAAGCTATTTAATTGTGTTTGACAAATCTTACCCAGGATAAAAGGATTGCAGTTAGCATGACATTTTGATAGTTCAACTAATTTTTCTTTTGATGAACCGACCAGGATCTCAAGACGTTTCAATTCGTCCATTAAATCTTTGACTCTTTCTTCATTACGATTGTATTTCTTCTTTAGTTCTGAGAGAGAAACAATATGATAAAAATTAAACAAACGTTAGTTGTTATATCCAAGGGGTATATTAGGTTTGCGAGATGACGGGTATGGCCAAGCCAAAGTTCGAAAATTGACCCTTAGAGTGACTTAATTTCGAGAAATCTTTATTTGACGTTTTTGGCACCCTTAGACTAATTCTCCAAAATTTTCAAATTTTAGTCCAAATTTTAAGAATTTATGACCCTTTGAGGAAGTCGGTTATTTGCCCATTTTCCTAAAAAATCGGTTGTTTTAGAGCCTGTAAAGCTTTAGAATGTTTTTAACTTGTTCTTAACATTATGATGATCATCTAAGCCTTATGTTCTTATAAATTTTGGGTGTTCATGTAAAAAAAAGTGTATTACGGACACTTTGTGTAAAAAAGGAGCGCTTTTACCTTGCTCTTCGAAATATGAGCACTGCTCTTGTTTTGAATATTGAAATTCTCCGGATAAATCGCATGCGAGTAAACCTATTAATAAGCAATTCCCGGTGGTGGTTACTAGTGGCCGCCTATATCAGTGCCTTTAGACCAAGAGAGTGACGCCTAAAAGCCTGGAGCTGTCTATTGTGAAGACTACTATTACCTTTGATCAACTCCAACTTGACCAATGCTTTTTGGAACAATGCAATGGCTCCATCACTCAACTTCTGTAAACGTTCACGAATATTTCCAATTTCTTCTTGCTTTTCACGTAACTTCTTTTGCACTGTTCCGTACTTCGTTTCCAATTTGTTGGAAGTCTGGAAACGAGAAAAAACAAAAGTAACTCACAAACGACTAACAATTTAAAGATATTCTTTTCATAGGCGTAGCGAGATACCCTACAAAGTTTATGGATGAGAGCGGTTTTTACGACACTGTAATTATTGTCTTTGTTTTATTAAAAGATAATGAATATGTCATAAACGTCTACACTTCCTCATAAATTTTGCAGGGTATCTCGCTATGCTTACGCTTCACGCCTCACTGGTACTTTCGCGGTCTATAATGCCAAAACGAAAAGGTTTCCGGAGATTTTTTTGTCTGTACACAGACCCAGTATCTACGGCTAATTTCAAAATTCATTGTCGTAAAGGGTTTGTTGTAATTGTCTTTTCTCATTTGAATTTTTTCAAACTGACCGCTGCGATGGAGTGTTGGTGAGAGAGAGGGGTGATGAGAGAAGTGTTTCTATTTATAAATCATACTTCATCGCAGAGGTCTCAGGGAATTCTACCTTTGAAAGGAGAGTACAAAATGATTACAATAGGCAAAGGCTAGATAACATTTCCTTCTCTTTTTGAAGGCAAACCTGGAACCAGATCTTACCTCGTTCACTTGTTTAGCAAGATCTTCTGCTTTTTCTGCCTCGCGTTCGGCTTCAGGTAATTTTCTTTTGTTTTCATCGAACAATGATTTCACTTCGTCTCGTTTGCTTTCCAAATTGTCAACTGAACCACTTGCTTCGGTCAAGTCTTTGTCAACAATAGCTTGCTTTTCTTTAATCTAAATGTTAGAGACGAGATGAAGTTTTTACAAGCTCTTCTTTAATTTGGCTGGTCGTCAACCAGTAATAAAACAATTTTGTTACTCTCTATAAAGAAGCGTCATTTTTATCAAATTACCAATTATTATTATTAAAATTACCAAGTATCTTATAAAAACTCCATCTAATCTGAAATGTTATGGAATTTCGAAAGTTTTGTTTACGCTCGAACAAAAGTTCCATCTGGAAAATTCGATATTCATCTTTAGCGAGATTTTATATTTTAATAGATTCAAAAAATCGAGAGTGAAGTTAAATTTAAATTTAACTTTAATCTTTCTTGATTGCAAACGTTCGGAGAAGTTTCTTATTGTTCAGTTTGTCATTATCTGCAATACACCTTTTCGTCAGACGCTTGTCACTTAATTACTTAATTATCCCCCTAAACTCGATCCAATCCTTTTTTGATACCTTTCTATAGTGCAAAAAATTTTTGAAAAAAAGAACTGGGACAGTTTTAGGCTGGTAAAACGGACAAAAAATGCCCGCGCGGCAATTGGCGGTTACGGTCGAAAAGGTGTATTTTTTACAGAAAATCTACTTTTCTCATTCTAACCTGTTCGATCAGCTTGAGTAATTCATCGATGTTCAATCGAGCAACTCCGATTACTTGTGCTGTCGAGTTTCGTAGCTCAGCTGCTTTTGATAACATGCCAAGAATCCTCTCTGTTTTGTTCATGATTGCCAAAGCATAATCTCTGAAGAAAAAGAAGAAGATAAAATCATTGACTTTAAAGACCGAATGGCTAGAAAAAATCTTTTTTGTAAAGCCTTTGCGCGGGTTACGCTTTTTAATACACTCTTTTGTTATATAAACATAACGTTTATAAGAATACTTGAGCTCGAATTCGGTAAAAAATAGGTATAATGCTAAGCATACCTTCAAGCTCCAAGCTGAAATGCAAAAAAAATTCATGCTGCTTTTTTAAAACGCTGACCATTTTAGGATTACTTTTGAAGCTGTTTGAGATTTCTTGGACCAAATATTTTCGCCTGCCGCGCCAAATTACAAAGATAACTTTCATTCTTTAAGCCGAATCAATGTGCCGACTTAAAAGTTCGAAATTTTCATGAACTCAAAGATAATTAACAAATCGAAGACTAAGCATATAAATAAGCATAAATTTAGGCTGAAAATGAGATTTTGCTAAGCATATCGAGCCTCGACCGGATTTTCCCGTATGCTTATAAAAAACAGTGTAGGGGAGAAAGTGGCTTCATTTCAATTCAATAAAATTGAGCAATGAAAATCAAAATGAAACTCCATCTTACCTGGCTTTCAAAGCTTCTTCCTTCAAGTTCAAAGCGATAGTATGATTTTCTTTGCTTTTCTCCAGGATCTCATCAACACCTCTCAATTCACTGGCTGTTTGATTGATTTGTTTGGCAAGATTTCGTGCTTCTTCAGGTGTTAATGAAATGTTCTTCGTTAATGTCTCCAAAGCTAATGCTTTTGATTCGTTTGGGAATCGGAATTTTTCACCCAAAAATTCACGAATGTCCTTTAAAAAAAGCGGTGAATATTCATTAATGCATAGGTTCGGGATTTAACTCATTTTTCAAATCAATGAGCTGCCACCTGTTAACAGATTTGTGCTTCATTAATTGCTATCCTTAAAGCTTCAGTTTTTAATTGATAATACTATTGAAGCAACGTATTTGTTACTTATTAGCGAGGTTAAGCACGGGTCTATTTTGACGTATGTACATAACTTGCCAAAGCAAACCATGCAAGTGAAATCTTATGTACAGACATTCGATGTCGCATTGAACGGTCTAAATAAACACTTGCTTAACATCGCTATCATTTTTGGAAGAATTCACGACCCAGTGTTTGATCTAAAATAACAACACTACGTACGAGGATGCGCCGTTTAGACCTACATAAATTTGAATGGATGAAGCGCTGTTTCTTTAAAAAAGGACATACAGCCACATGCCAACGAAAGACCTGATGCAAACAATACTCTACTTATAGTCAAGGAAAATTCAAGTTTCTTACTTTAATTAAAGTAGTAATATTTTGAGCAGCCTCTTCACCAATCTTTTTGGCTTCCATTGATGATTTTTCTGCTGAGTCAGCTGCTGTTTTCGATGCGTTTACAGCTTTCTCAGCTTCACGAACGTCGAATAATAAAATCTCGGCATCAGCTAAATAAAGATGACGATATGTTTATAACAAAGTTGCGAACAACTTAGATTTCATGGGTGCTTAAAGATTAAATTGTCCCGGGAATTCGATATCTAGCTATCATTTGAGTAAAATCACAGATATTATATTCCTTTATACACTAGATAGACTGATTTCACTCGGATTTCCCGTGAAAGTGTGCTTACTTGGGGTCCAGTTTTATGGTTGACTCAGGTCTGCCATGTTGTTTTCTATGTTTTAAACTAGATGTTCAAACGTTCGAATTTCACAACATTCAAATCCCGCTGCTGAAAACCAAAATAGAATACAAGATGCGAACTACCTTAAGGAAAACAATTTTGGCGGAAAGAAAATTTGGCGGATTTGGTGGTCGAAATACGCCAAATTAAGTTCCGACAAAATTTCTTCTCTTAAGGTAGTCAGCTATCAAACTAAGAACTCTTCTTTTCATACAATTAGGGAATCCCGATCCAGTTTCAGTAATTAGAGATTAGTTAAGTAAATCAGTTATGTTATGCTATAGACAAAGACAAATCACTATCTAAGAAATAAGCCCAATACCGAAGAAAATTCGCAAACGGGTTTTTTGCCTAAAAGAATTAACAGTCGGTAGAGTTTGCCAGTCTTATATACCACCATAACGCCATACCACCATATTTTCCCGCCTTTACTATTAGTATCGCTGTAACGGACGATAATATCGTCTATGAAGACAGTCACTTACCTTTCTTTCTCAATAATTTGCTTTTGGCTTCTTCAGCAATCTTCAATGCTTCACCTGCTAAATTCTTCGCTCCCGTACATTTAGATTCCTCACCATCAACATTTGATCCACCACAAGTTTCACATCCGCTCGCTGTGCAGCCACCGCAATCATCAGATGAGCCACCGCAAAGTAATTTGTTGAGTTCAGCTAATTCATTATCTAAGCCATCGATACGTTTAGTGAGATTGTCCACTAGTTCGTTGTTTTCTTTGTCCAAGACCTGCAATCAAAGTCATAATATTTAAGACTCTAGTAAGTAGATCTGCGACCGCGGTCGGGCTCCTCTACCGATAGCTATCTACCCGAAGGTAGTGTAGGGCGCCTTTCTCTCTGGATTGCTCCACTTACCCTTAATCCTTCTCTTAATTGCTGAGCATCAAGCAGAGAGGCATCAAGTACCATTTTAGAAATCTTTGGTATCTAATAATTATTGTTATAGTCTATGGGTCCATAGTTTGCCAACCCCCCCCTTATAAAGGGTGAAGATGTCAGTGGTATGTTTTTTTGTTTTTTTTTTCCCAAATTAGAAGTTTGATTTTTTATGTGCAACGTCTTCAAAGTGTACACCAAGTCCGGATTTCCTTATTATTTACTTATTTACACTGTTGTTGATGTTTCATCAGTAGCTTTACGGTAGGATTTAAAAAATCTGAGGGGGGTATAATAAAATTCTAAAATGGGGAAGAACCTAGGGTGGGGAGGGGGTATTGACCCTTAGGGACTAAATTATCGAGATATGACAAAACCTGTTGTAAAACTTTAATCCCAAATTTAGACTTTCTCCTCACTAGGGCTTATGTGAAAGTTTCATACAATAGTTTGTTTAAACGTTACAGTGGGGAAAATCCTCGAACAATTTTGATATACGAGATATTGATTTATATTCAAATTTATAGCAGTTGTACTAGTAATGCCAAATTCTTATATACGCGAGCAAATTTTTTACCGGACTTGTTTTTCGTAATCTAGGTGGGTTTAATTTTGCGAATGATCCAAAACGATTTTGCGAGTTTTATTTTTGCGAAAATGGCGAAATGTCGCGAAATCGCGAAATTTAATCCGATTAAAGTAACGATAAATATTTCTCACCTCAAATTCAGGTTCGCCAAGGATAATTTCTTTCTTAATCTTCTTTCTTAATTTCTTTGATTCTTTCACTTTCTGTTCAGATTCATCAACGCTTTCTTGTGCTTTACGCGAACGTCTCTGGCTATCACGTGTACTGTTCAGAGCACCTCCAATATTGCTTTCAATCAATTTCGTCACATTATCTTTGAATTCGCTTGCTTTCACTTTTAGATTGTAAAATCGGATGTCGAGATTATCTAGTTCGTCGTTCGCATTTTTATTACGTCCTTCCGTCTGTCGGACCGTCTTGACGTAAATGTCGGCTTCGGCATCCAGTTTCATCAGTTCTTTTGTTAAATCGCTAACCTAAAGGTAATGAAATAGTTACAAAATTTTGAGATTATAAACGTTATGAGAACAATTTCTAGCGAGAAAATAAAATAGTTTAATTTGCTTTTGTATCAAGTAAATTGGAAAAGATTATTTTCTATTTCGAATTTGCACTTAAAATGTCAGAAAAGATCCAATTTGTCAAATTTGTTGTGACTGCTTGGAAGATACTTAACATCTTAACATCTTGGCCGTCGAAGCTTTATGCTCTTATATAGTTTGTTCTTATAAAAAAAGGTGTCACAGACCCGCTGGGACCCCAGCCCTACTGGACAATTTGGCTAAAATTTCGTCCCAGTGGAAAAATACCTTGGAGTTTCAGCCCCACTGGGAAATTGACTTTGATTTCATCCTCATTCGAAATTCAATGATTTAAAATATTGCACTCCAAAACCATCCCACTGGATTTTTTAACCTTGGAAGAATAAAATTTCTATCCCCATTGGGATTTCAATAGGAATTTTTATCGCCACTGAGGAAAAAAGTTTCACCTGGGTTGTGAGGCAGGGCAAAGTTAATCGGTACAAATTTTACAATACAGGAAAAACTTGCTTACCTTTCTTCTAATCTCATCCACATCGTCACCCTTAACTTGTTTCTGAGCCATTCCTTCTTCGATCATTCTCAGGTTATCCTTCAATTTTTGAATCTCCTTACTATACAGCTCGATTTCACTGGCATTGAAAGTGAAATTTCCTTTCAAGTTGATCAAAAAGGTGATGTTTTTCTCGAGGTCGGACACGATGTCATCCCATTGGTCATTACAAGTGTGACAATTCTCACATTTCGGCATCACTCCTGTAAAGACAAAAAAAGTGTTTCAAAACATTTAAACACCCCTGTATCTCAAAGCTGATGAGAGCCCTAAAGTCTCAAAATCATTACAAGTGTGACAATTCTCACATTTTGGCATCACTCCTAAGACAAAAAAAGTGTTTCAAAACATTTAAACACCCCTGGTATCTCAAAGCTGATGAGCGCCCTAAAGGCTTAAAATGAGTGCATTTGTGACAATTCTCACAACCCTATATCGCAGAGCCAATTTGAACCCTGAAACAATTTAGCGAGTTTCCACCAAAAAAAAGTACCAGAACCCAGCCGGCACACAACGTCAAAACAACGTCCATTTGACATTCATAACGTCTAAATAACGTTATTTGAACGTTAAAACAACGTTGTGTGCCAGTTGGGAACTTACCAGCAGTTCTGGGAGCACACATATCACATTTTTCACCAATGACATTATCTTTGCACGTACAAACACCTGACTTTCGATCACATTGTGCAGAGACTGAGCCAATAGGGTTGCAGCCACATCCTGGAATTCAGAAACGAGAGGTTTATAATTTGATGTTATGAAATTCTTCTAGGAAAACAATGAGCCTCAAAAGTTAAATGGTAAAGAGACGTGGACGTTACAAAAATGTTGAAACATTTTAACCAGAAATGCACTTTTTGAAAAGTGAAAATTCGAAATATATGACGTCACGCGCATGCGCTGGTAGCTAAATGAGCTCTTGGGAAGGCTTAGATCTCGAAATATATTAGTTTGAAATTTGGACATTCCCGTGCGTCTGGAAAGGGTTGATAAGCCACCTAGAGTACGTCTTATCTTTTTTCGTCTCGAGCGTAAAACTTCTACTCCTACTTATAAGGCCTAAAAGCTCGGAGCTGTCTTGTGTAGACTACATGCCACCTGAAACACTGCTAGTTTCATGCCTTGATTATTCAAAACAAAATAGAATATGCATTTTCTACTTAATCCTAGATTTTTTCAAAATTGTACAAAAGGTCTTTGTTGAAGAACCCTTTTTGCGTTGTGACTTGATTCTTCAAAACATTCTAAGTGACTTTTGTATGGATAGATTTCTTATTGTGCCTTCATTGTTCATAGCATTTTAAGAGATTCAAGTATAGACAAATTTCTAGTTGTTCATTGATTGTTCAAAACATTTGAAGAGATTTTTTTATTTATTAGCAGTTTTCTAGTTGAGTCTTGATTGTTCAAAACATTTTAAAAGATTTTTGTTTGCACAGATTCCTGTTCGTGCCTTGATTGTTCAACTCACTTTAAGAGACTTTAGTAAGGAAAACTTACGTTTACATCCGTTCAATGATTTAGGATCACCCCAAGAGAAGTCTTCACATTCAGAACAATTTCGTCCACCGAATCCAACACGACATCTACATTGTCCATCCATCTGACGTTGGTAAGAAAAATAAAGTCTTAAAATATTGAAAAACTCATAAACTTCTTCGTGGAGCTCGTACAAATGTCTCTTACTTTATGGGGGTGGGAAGGGGAATTTGGCCTGCGAAAAAATTGCTCTTCTCAAATCGTTGTGAAATTTCCTCTCAAAAACAAAAAGGCATTTGGGAATAATGCTCGCCCGATGTTCGATTGATGCTATTGGATAGCTTAACAATTTTGAGCAAAGATAGTTTACCAAGTTAGTTTTTTAGAATTAATGAAAGAAATTTGTCTGAGACAAGCAATTTAGAAAATGAGCATTATGGAGGAGTGTACTTTCCATTCATGTTTCAATAAATAGGATATCCTCCACAGATCACATTTTACAAAATACTCGTCTCAGACGATTTTTCCGTCTCAGTATGAGTCGGTGTTTTTTTTAGAATGTACCTGATGGACTTTTCAGAGATCTTTAAAATCTTATTTTTCTTTGATGTTAGGAATTTTTAGACCTTATTTTCAGAAATGACGTATTTTTCCACGAGGATTCCAATGATATAGGTTTCGGAGTAATTTGGGATGAAATATTCCAGAAAATCAAGATTTTCTGATTTTTACTATAGCAATTTTTTAAAATGGTTTTATCATCTAAACTCTTCGGAAATTTAAATTTAAGGAGTAGAAAAGGATGAAGAATTCCACAATTTTCTATTCGGGTGACATAAAAAGTGGTATTTCATCCTATGTCACTCTTTCGGTGAATATATTGCTATTTTCTGAAAGATACACTCATTACTATTACACTCGTGTAATATTTTTGGAATATCTCATCCTTTTTTACTCATTTCATCATTTTGCTTACATTTTCTAATAATTTATATGGTACACTATTTGAGAGTATAATTTCACGACAGAATCTTTTATAGATAAGGAGTAATTAACTGTGGAATTTTTCATCCATCCGCACATAAGAAAGCTCTCATCCTAGATTACTCCTAATTTTGTCCTTAAACTGTATAGCTGTTCAACTCATCCAATTAGAGCCGGACTAAAAAAATCAGAATATTTCATATTTTCTCTTTTTCTCAAATAAATTAAAATACTCATGTAAAAGTTTTCATTAAGAAAGGTTACCTTAAACAGGAGATACCCAAAAAAGACAATTTGGTACATTCTAAAAAAAACACCGACATAAATGGAACTAATGTCTCGGACTGAAAAAATCACTTTAATTTCTTTTGCAGACTTACCTGGTTACAGGAACCTTCTAATGAACCTTCTTTATCACAATTACATTTCTCACAACCAACACCGCTGGCAAGGTTAAAGTATCCGGGTGCACAACGGTCGCATTCAACACCGGAAACATTCGGTAAGCATGGACATTGACCTGTAGATGCGTCACACGAGCCTTTCGCTTTGTCCGTTCCCAAAACATTGCAAACACATTCTAAATGATTAAAAGATATCATTTTTGAAAAATATTCAGTATAGAATATTGAGCATTTTCTTGGTTGCCGTTTTATAAAACATGACCAGACATGGCTCGACCAGACAGACATACAACGCATGCGAATGAATATAAAAAAATTAAAATGTTCTGTATTCCAACCAGAACGAAACTATATGAACTATATACCTTTGAACTGAGAAGGTCAATTTTAGAAGGTCGACCCCAGATTTTTTCTTGAAATATAAATGATTCTTGATCCTTTGAGGATTTTTGTTGGAAAAATTTAGGAACCCCTCTGAATTTTTTTGAAAGATTTTTGAACTCTTCAAAAACATCTTATTGACCCACTATATTTTTCCGATTTTTGGAGAGACTAGGTTCTTGAAAACTCTTCAGCGAAAGGGATCGGTATTACAGTTTAACAAACTGACTAAAGATTTTAAAGTTATAAAATTCTTACTTTGACATGTTTGATTTTTAGCATTGCCAAAGAATCCATCTTTACAATATTCACAATGGTCTCCTGCAGCATTGTTGATGCAAGCGTTACAAACACCTGTGGCTGGATCACATTTATTGCTTGCAAACGGATCGATGTTTCCTGAAATAGTATGAGAAGAGCTCTCTTGGAAGGTAATTTTCATGTTTATTGTTCTACCATACACAGTTGATGCTCTTTTATACCATTTTCAAAAGGAATTGAATAATCGAATAAGGGAGCATATTGAATAGTAGAACATCGAATTAGAGAATGTCAATTTGTACAATACTACTTTTTATGACTGGGGATTTAAATTCCACTGTTTTCAAGTCACAAAATTCAGTAGGGATGGAAAAATTGGGATAATATTTTACAGTGAGGATAGGTTTATTTGATTATTTTCAGTGGGGACAAAAATTGCAGTAGAATTTTCTTCTTGAGATGAAATTTTGGTCGATTTTTTCAGAGGAAAGGGTTTCCAGTGAGTCTATGAGAAAGGGTGTGTTAATTGATAAACATTTACCGTTGCATTGGCATTTCTTGCACGACCCTCCGGCCGTTAACGGGTTACCATAGTAACCATCTGTGCATCTTTCACACTGATCTCCTGAATAACCTTCCGTACAATTATTACAAATAACAGTACCGTCAGCGGTTTGTGTACAAATGTTACTGAATTGATTTCCACTGCTTCCTCCAGGGCATTGACAACGTTTACAATCATTGACTGTACCTATGAGATGGAGAAGGAAAAAAAATTTCAAAGTTACAAAACTCTTAAGTGATTGCCTTTCCATTATCTCTACTCTATTGTAGAGCATCTTCAGATCTATCATAACTCTCATGAAAAATCCTATCATATATAACATTTGACTTTCAAAGGATAGAAGAACAGGGAAAATAGAGTTATGGGAAAATAGTTCAGAGTAGAAGAAAACGTTTTATAGGCATATACAGGCTCAGTTTTTAGTACCTAAACAATGGCTCTATTGTTTGAGAACAATAGAATGCTAAGCATAATGCGAGCCTGGTAGACACTTTCTCATTAAAAAAACATGTATGGAATGATAAAATGAATGTACAAGCTAGATATTACAGAGACATAAAAGCACTGACGAAATTTGTCAACAAACCGTATGCAGCGGGATACAAAATCAAAACAAATGTCACATGTCAGAATCAAAAATCAAAACAAATATGACTGATTTTGATTGCCTCAATTGTTTTACAAGTTTGTTTTTGACACGTGATTTTAATTGTTCTCTTTAATGACACGTGGTTTGCACAATGTTTACATTTTACTACTTTTATGTCCCTTTAAAATATTAGATTTGAGTTGAATATTTTTCGATTTTGAATCTGGGGGCTTATTGTATAATGAATGGAAAAGTAATCGGTAAATCATCCATTTGGATTTTACAGCCTTTAAATCACTTTTTTGACACACAAAATAGAAAAACAGAAGTTGAGTCTCCATATCTCAAACACGCACGGGGAACACAAATTTGTTGGAGTTAAAAGGAAATTTCGAGTTATGAAGTAAGGTTCGTAAGGCACTGATTGCTGAAGCCTTCAGACATTTTAGTTATAGAGGTATGAATAAGCGAAAGTCTTCTGTACATACAATTTTCCTATCTTTGGAAGATTTTGAAACACAAGTTTAAATATTCACTGACCTTGACTTGCGTCACCATAGAAACCTTCAGCACATTTATCGCAGTTGAATCCATCAGTGTTGTGTTTGCAATCAACACATTCTCCTGTCACTGTATCACATGTTTCCGAGTGTCCACTACATGAACATTTTTCACAGTTAGGGAATCCAAAATGATTAACTGGACATGAATCACATTTTCGTCCCTCAAGGGTTGGTTTACATGGACATTTGCCAGTAGAATCGTGACAGAACAGGCTAGTTGAACCGACGGCACTGCAATCACAGGCTAGATAAATGAAAGTTTTTATTTCAGTATATAATAAAATTTCTTTAAATTTCGTATCATGGCAAAAACAAAATTAGCTGTGTCCTAGGCCTTCACTAGAAATTTACTAATACCCCTGTGTCACAGACCCAGCCCCACTGAAAAGATTGACAAAAATTTCGTCTCCAGTGGGAAAATACCTCAGAATTTCAGCCCCACTTGGAAATTGACTTTTATTTCATCCCCATTCGAAACCCAATGTTTGTTTGTTTTTTAAACTTGGAATAAAGGAATTTCTAATCCCCATTATTGGGATTTCAATATAAATTTTTATCCCCACTGAGAAAAAAATTACCACCGGGGCCGTGAGACAGAAGTGTTTACTAGAGAAAGGTTGATGGGCTAAGCTAAGAATAATCTTCTTATATGAACTTCTCTGGTACGTTAGCAATATTTTTGCTCGTACCAAGATTTATGAAAGATCTATTCCTAGCTGGCACACAACGTTGTTTCAACGTTTATCCAACGTTCACAACATCCATATAATGTTAGATGAACGTCGAAACAACGTTGTGTGCCAGCTTGGTTGACTTACCTGTACATCCTTCGGGTCCGAATCCAAAATATCCGGACAAACATCGGTCACATCTTCGTCCACCGACTCCTGGTTTACATTTGCATTGTCCACCATTTTTATCACAAGTCAGAATGTCGCTACTTCCACTTGATACCGTTCCTATGAAAAGAAAAGAGAAGGGATAGTCAGCTCTCTTTAATTCGATCTTCTATAATTCGAATCTTACTGTGATTCTAACTAAGGGAGTGGTCAGAAGGTAGCTATTAGGATAGAGTGGAAGATATTTCCCAAAATTCCCAAAAAAAATTCGCACCCCCTTGATAACCTTTAAAAAAATCTCAAGTCCCCCCTAACTGTCGGTATATTTTTGGCACCTCCTTTTAATATAGGCATGCCCCTAGGCCTTAAAGACATGAAATTTTTTTAGATTCCCCCTGAGGGTGGGAAAGTTTTTTGACACCCTCCTCTAGTAGATACTTTCTGACCACTCCCTAAAGCATTGGTTCCCTTAGCTGGAAAGTAGTGTAAAATGCTCTTTATAATTCGAATCTTATTTCAAGTTAATACACCAGAGTTTGGCATACCTGTTGGGTCACATTTGCAAGCCAGGGCACCATTATGCATTTCAGAAGCAATCGAGAATTGAATATCTTTGCATTCTTGCGGCGCTTTGTCGGCTCCACCTGGCAACAAATAATATTTGCGGCATTCTAACTGATCATAAATCTTTTTTCTTTGTGGACCCTCGCGGCCGGCAAACACATCCAAATCGCCAACATTGGGAAACAAAAGAAGCTATTGGAAAAGAAGAAATAAAATATGTTAGTTTACAAATCTTTGTCTACTGTTAACATTGGTTGTTGACCAGACCGCCAAACTCGACCGGCTGTAAGCTCCCTAATTGAGCGAATATGTATTTTTCACCTGTAAAGTGCATAGAAAATATTATGTAACAGATGGACGAAACCTATACAATAGATCTCTTCAAAAAGGTTTGGAATAGCCATAGGATGATTGAGGATCTCGACGGTATTAATTCTCGCACATTGTCGATTTCCGAAGAAATATTCGATTGGTAATTTAGTTGTAAAATCGTTAAAAGGTGAAATGTGAGACTACAATCTGCGTCAAACTATATTGAGAATTTTTGTTATTTCCTCGTTTTTCGAAGTTTGAAGTTAGGGCGAGAAAGTCGCTTTTGGACTTTTTGTTAAATGTAATCGAATATTTCAATTTGAGAGAAGTTTATAATCCAGGCTATACTATGAGCCTTATTGGACCATTTTTTAACTTTTCCTCAGATCCTTAAGTCCTAAAATTCCAGCGTTAAAACTCAGAGTTAGAAGTATACCTTTTCAACCTAATTTAGAGCTCTTCCAAACCGTTTGTGGCTATAAGATTTTGCAGGAATTTCCCTTAATTCTCAAATATTATGACCTTGTTTGTGGTTTTGAATAAAGGGGATAGTGAGAATCGTAGAAATTTTAGTGAGACTAATTTTAGCGTATATTAGCGAGTCAGGAAAATCTTGATTTTTTTTGGATTTATTTTAGCGAATCCCGATTTCAAAAAATTTTGCGTGGATAAATTTTAGCGAATACTCGTATTACATTATTGACTGAATTCGTTTTCTAGCATTTCTTTGCACTGAAACCCTTCCTATTGATAAAAATATAAGGCAACATAACCAGAAATTTAAGCAAAAATAGGGAAAACTCGCTAAAACGCTAAAATTAGTCTCGCTAAAATTTCTACGATTAAAGTAATGAGAATCACTTACCGAATCTAAGATGGTTTGAATATTTCCTCGTCCGTTGTTCGATTGGAAATCTACGTTCAATTCATAATTAGCTCCTTTCTCGAAACAGATAGTCTGTTCAACCACTTTTGATTTTGATGATGAAGATAGTCCAGTAAAGAGGATCTGCTCAGTTGCATCGAAAGGTGCACAATCATTCTCTCCAAGACGAGCTCCGTTTTCTTTTCGTACCGTAATACGGACGTCATCCCAATCTCCTTCGCCCTGGAATTTGAGAAAATTGGATGAAACCAATCGAAAGAAATGATCAAGAAAGACTTTGTTTCTCTCTGGTTGAAAGTGTCATTTTTGGCCTAATTTAACACGTAAGAAATAATTAACTGGTTTTTGTATCAAAAAATGCTTGAGAAAACCGTTTGGTGCTGGGTATTTGACACTGGCTTTCGTTATCATTTTCTGTTTTTTTGTATACATGTTCACAGAATTGAGTTCTAACAAACCACATGAGCAAACTAAATTCAAAGCCTGCTTCCGTATAAAAAAGCCTTCCAAGCAATCACTACACGTTTTTTTATAAGAACATCCAAAGTTTTTGAAGCCTTCGGATGTTCTTAACTTTTTCGAGTTTTCAGCCTAAAGAGTATTTTTGTCCATTTTCCTAAGAACATAGGTGTTTTAGAGTCCACAAAGCCTTAAAATATTCTTAATTTGTTCTTAATATTTTGGCTATTGAAGTATAATGTTCTTATATAATTCTTTCTTATAAAAAAGCATATATTACGACACCCAGCTGGCACACAACGTCGCTTCAACATTCATCTAACGTTTTATGGACGTTGTGAACGTTAGATAAACGTTGGAACAACGTTGTCTGCCAGAGCTGGGCAACTTACCAGAGTTTCATATCTGATCACAACATGGTATCGTCCAGAATAAGGAACAGTGACCTTATCAAATTCCACAACGGAACCTTTTTGTACTTGTAAATACCCGTCACCGGTAAATTGTACTTCGCCGGTTTTGTCGTAAATGCGCCGGTAAATGGAATTGGAGGACTGAAAATGAAATAAGAATTATAATAAGATGTCAAAGCTCTAGAGATCGAGGACAGTTCTGCTAATATCATTGAGCTCGTACCTTGAGTGGATAAATTTTCGCGTGGATTAATTTTTGCGGTTTTTGCGAATTTTTCCCATTTTCGCAAAATTTAGTCCACCCGAAAATTTTGAAGGCCTTTGCGAAATTATTTGGAATTTTACAATCGCGAAAATAAAAGTTACTGTATTTAGTAAGACTTTCTAGAAAGCACGTAAACAATCAAAACATATTACGAGTTCATTTCAATTATAAACTCTAGAAACCTCCTTTCTTTGAAGTTTTTTGAAAGCTTTTTTGAGTGACTTTGTGTCTGCCTTTGTTCGATTAAAAAACGCACATCTCTTTTCTAGTTACAATTTATATAGTCGCGAAATTAAATAAAGAAGGCCATTTTCGCAAAATTTAATTAAATTTAAATTCTCGTCTCGCGAAAATTAGTACACGCGAAAATTTATCCACTTAAGGTACACATTTTTTTCTAAGGATTTTCAGGATTTCAGCCCTCAACCTGCTTAAAGATCTTGAGTCAAATTTGCTTGGCAACTCCTAAAATTTCCACTTCTTACCTCATTTTATTCTCAAATTACCTCAAATTAGGTAATGCAATACCTCTGTATCTTGATGCCAATTTAGGCAAAATAGGCCTAGTTATTGTAGCATATGATCAATGCCCTTGACATTTTTAAGCTAAAAAATTCTAATCACGCCATAACATCATCAATCAAGCATCAGGCTTTCTAAAATCATAGACTATCCCGCCAAAAAAGGAACCAACCACGTTAACATGCAAATTGCACGGTGACGTTTGATGCCGTGAAGGGTTAATGCTTGGTTAAAAAAGCGACAGAAAAAGATAGCACTAGATGGATTCTCTAACAACGTTACGTATGAATTGTAAAAACCACAGATACCACATTCCTTCAACTAGATAGGCTGACTGCTCGCAGATTTCCGGTGAAAGTGTGTCCTTTTCTATGGGAAGCCTGATCTACCTTAAGGGAAGAACTAATTTTCATGATAACTTATTTTCGCAGGAACTATTTTTTTGCGTTTTTGGGTGTCTTCCGCGAAAATTATTTCCGCAAAATGCAATTTTTACTATAAATTTTCAAAAACTCCTAGGAAAATGAAAAAATTTCAACAAAAAGTGGGTGTCAATCGCGAAAATTATACCCTCGCACCGCAAAAATAAGCTCCGCGAAAATTAGTTCCCTTAGGGTAGTCAATTAGTTAGAGATCAGTGGAAACATTACTTACTTCATCAGCTCTATCAGTATCTTCTGCTTCATAAAGATTGTGATCAAGATTTGGTACGTAGAAACCAGGTCTTACTTCATTACATTTTCGACCGGTAAGGTATTGTTTACATGTGCACATTCCTGAGATGTCATCACATTTGTCGTTCTTGGCACCTCCTGGGTCGCATTCACATGGTTTACATCCTTCAGGGGTCGTTCCGAGGGCCCAGAAACCATCCTAAATGTATTTGAAATTGAGAAACATTTGACAAAATAGACAAAATGCATCAATATTTTTATGCTGCAGTCTGTAAGTATAAAACAATAGAGAAAAGAAAAATGGTATAAACATCTACTATTAGTTTCAAACGCGCTACAGCATTTTGTCAAGATGTATTTTCCGAAGATCTTTGCTTTGCTTTGAAAGCACTATGCAAATTTTCGTATACTAATAATGGCTACCAATTAATGTTACAGTAGCGATATCTAAATAACGGAGTGCACTTTTAAAATCCAGCTTTTAGATGTTTTTAACTTTTTGAGTTTCAAGCCTGAAAATGTTCTTAAAATGTTCTTATTTTCTCCATTTTGTGTTAATTTTTGTCCATTTCCCTAAGAAGTCGGAGGTTTTTAAGTCTGTAAAGTTTTACTATGTTCTTCAGGTGTTCCTAATATTTTAGCCATCGAAGACTAATGTTCTCATATAGTTTGTTCTTATTCAAGAACACTTACAGAACATTTTGAGCAGGTTCTCCCTTTGACATATCTCAAACATCGACATGTTCCAGTCTGTTGGTCACATTTGTCATCACCGACTGTTCCACGCTCGTCACAACCACATGCTGAAAGAAGGAGAAAGAATTGAAGTACGGTAACTAGGCTATGTCATATCTTCTTTTGCTTCGAACATAATATTCCTAATAAGGTCCGGGGGAGTGGAAAATTTTCGAAAAAATTAATAAGCGGGGCGTCGTTTATTTGGCACCTAAGAGTATGGTGTTGCATCTGCAGCTAACGCTCGCCTTACACTCGCTACTTTCACTTAGTTGTTTTTAAACTAAACTCATGGCTTATTTCCCGACATTAATTTTTTTATTGTCAATTGTTATTAATTATTATTCGACTTATCTCCCCAATTTGTGAGTACAAAAAATGACACTTCTACAGTCTAAAGCCCTACTTACATTGACATCCATTTTCATTAGATTCTAA
Organism: Clytia hemisphaerica; assembly: GCF_902728285.1. Taxonomy (NCBI): domain Eukaryota; kingdom Metazoa; phylum Cnidaria; class Hydrozoa; order Leptothecata; family Clytiidae; genus Clytia; species Clytia hemisphaerica. The sequence continues at coordinate 28,988 of NW_027104560.1, forward strand.
CATGTTCCAGAAACCATTTTTACACTTGTCACAACGGTTTCCACCAGCATTCTGTTTACAAAGACATCTTCCAATGAGTTCAGATCCACCATTAGTCACTGTTTCACATTCTCCACCTCCAATGGAACCGGCTGGATCACAATCGCATGCTAAACAAAAGAAGAAGAGATACAATAAAGTATTCTCAAAATCAAAATTCATAATTCTCCATCAAATTTCCCTAAGAAACTCACATAAAACGCTGCTCTACCCTAGCTGACATCACAACGTTGTTTCGACGTTCATCTAACGTTATATGGACGTTGTGAATATTAGAAAACCGTTGAAACGACGTTGTGTGCCAGTTGGGACAATGCATGAGAACGCAAAACTCAACACTTAGTATTTTGAGCACTCCGACGACAAACTTAGTCTACGCATACTAAACGATCACCCCTTTTCCAATGTTACCGAGCATTCAGCTGTGAGACATCAAATACCATTCTAGGATCGCTGGAGGGTGAATCTACATGAAATGACACGATTCATCGGATTTGGAGACCTAAATTACTTTTTCATTTACTTTATTTGATCCGAGAAACTTTTTTGGAAAATCGCGAAACCATTGAAAAATCATAGAGAAAATTGAGGCATAATACACGGGTTGCAAAATTATATCAATGCAGTCAAAACATGTGATTACTCGAAAAAAGTTCACGTGATTTTATTCCCATGTTACTTGCTTTACACCTTACAGCTGATAACTTTATTAGTGTCAACAAATTCGAACCAATCAGAAATAAAGGTCATGTGACAACCTGTGAATTGGAGAAATTCCACTAAATTGGAGGACTTTGAAACATAAAATCACTTTTTCACTTACGTTTGCAGACCTCAGGGTCAACAATATTCTTGAAAGGATCACGGTAATATAATGGTTTGCAGACTTCGCATTGTCTTCCAGCAGTGTTGTGTTGACAATCGTCACATACGCCACCACTTCTTCCGCCCGTCGCATTGTAGACGGCAGGATCGAAATGACATTTATCGGTGTGCCCGTTACAATTACATTCTGGAAGGATAGAGAGAGAGAGGGTGTAGTTTAAAATATAATTATACCGTAAATTTTCTAGTTTAATTTTAATGCGTACTCTGATTTAACGCGTACCCTTCAAGGGACATAATCACCATGGTAATTGTTTGAATACGAGGCAAGTGATGTTCGTGACATAATTTATGAAAAGGTCAATTTTGACTAATTAATTTTTGTTCTAATTGTTATGAGTGGTCAAGCCTTAGACATGAAAACTTGGACAAGATAATTCTATTTTAGTGATTTGATTTTAGTGAATTTAGTCCCAATAGGGAAATAAAGGTTTTGACCTTCTCACAGAGTTCCGCCTTTTTTGCGTGAAGAAATATCACCTTCTCTTTCTAAAGGTATCTAAATTTTTGATGCAGCGTGGTTAAAAGACTTTCTTTTTCAGAAAGTGTCCTTTTCAAATTTTTATCAAATTTTCACGAACCACTGTACTGAATCCTTTACAATGAAAAGGTGTGTTTTTATGTAAACCAAATATTGCATATAGTAACCTCATATTCCTGGCACAATAATAGGCTTAGGCTCACCCCCTGGATTTTAAAACGACGAAAAAAAAATCACACTATATTATTACATGATTTTTTTATAAGAATAGGAGGCTGAAAATTGGTCAAAACCAAAGAACAAATTAAGAACAATCCTGAGCCGCAGATTACAGAAATTGGGCTCTTCCAGAAAAAAATTGTACATGGGGGGTGGAGGAAATATCGTCCGGGGGGTAGCAAAAAATCATCAAAATTTGCATTGTCCGGGGGGTTAATTTGCTCTGTCCGGGGGTTAATTTGGGGTGTCTGGGGGGTCAGCAGATGCTTGTCCAGGGGGTGAAACCTTATGTCCGGGGGGCAAAAAGTCACCCTGTCCGGGGGATAAATCACTAAAAAATTTTATATCCTCCACCCCCATGTACAATTTTTTTCTGGAAGAGCCCATTACCAAGGAAATGCTGATTTTGACAGAATGTAACAGATTTTAAACTAGATTTTAAGTTTTTAAGTGAAGAAACTAAGAGTATTAAGAACATCGTAAGTCGTTTAAGCCTGAAAATTTCTAAAAATTAAGAACAGCCTAGCCTGTGCCAAAATTTACTAGTTCTTATAAACAAACGTGTATGACAATCTCTATTTTCGCCTGAGAACACATGCCTGTTAATAAGATTCACCTTTGAAATTTAACTTCGTATAGGGGGTTCTATCACGCATTATATCAGCGATATTTAAATCGTGAAAAAATAAAAGAATAATATTCTAAAACTGCGAGGACGGGGAGAAGTGCGATGATTCCAATTTAGCAGTGAACTACATCAAGTAGAAAACTAAAGTGAACTGGAGATTCGACTTTTACATTCCGAGTGCATTGCTCTACTGACAAAGCTCTTTCAGATAGAGTCGATATTTTACGAAGAAAATTGAGTAATCTTTTTAGTCTTTTGTTTGTGTTTACTGAGTTTACCGCCAACCCCACTCGACTATCAATGAACTAAACAGAAGATCGAAGTGAAGTCTCTTGTTTATTTTTACGGAATTTACCACCAACCCACTTGACTATCAATGAACTGAATGGAAGATCGAAGCGAAGTCTCTTGTTTGTTTTTACGGTGTTTACCGCCAACCCGCTCGACTATCAATGAACTGAATAGAAGATCGGAGCGTAGTCTCTTGTTTGTTCTTGACTGTCAATGAACTGAACAGAGATAGATTTGATATTCTACGTGGAAAGTTGACTAATCTTTTTAGTCTCTTGTTTGTTTTAACGCAGTAATGAACTGAACAGAAGATCGGAACCGGGTCGAACCGGGAATCCCTGGATTGTGACGCTGACGCATTAGACTATTTGACAATTGTTCCTTATTTTTACAAAGAAACTTTAAGATTCCATTCACCATGGAGTTTTGCGAACTCAGCAACGGTTCTATAATCATTGATCGAATTCATCTTGGAAATGGAACATTTTATGATCTTACTATAAGAGAACTATGGAAAAGCGATGTTCTATTAGTCTTTAACATATTCAACGGTGTTTTCCTGACCTTTTCAAACATTATGGTCATTTATGGTATTATAAAAACATGCAATGAAATCAAAATACCTCAAAAGTTATTTATACTTTCATCTATATGCGGGCTTATAATGGGTCTCATCTCTTTAAGCTCAACTATTGTTGCCAAATTATTGGACATTAATTGCTTAGCTGCAATTATTGGTGATTTAGTATTGGACAGTATTTGGTTTTGCGAATCGTTTTTCCTGATTACTTTATCGGTGACAAGATTCATATCCGTCAAAACACCTTTCTATGATATGGAATGGCGTACAGTTAAACGTAGTATCATTTTAGGACTTTTCCTGGGTCTCTTGATTCTTGCCGTGACCAGGGTGTTCGCTACAGATGGTTCCCTGGAATGGATATTCACTTCGACCATTATAATAATTATTATTATCATCATGTTGGCATCTTCTATATTAACAATAATTGGTTTATTGAATCGACCAGGCCGATCGCTTAGAGCCAACCAGAGCAGCGCCGCCAACGCCACACGAAACTATAATCGTACTTTAAAGCCTATTATAAGAATCATTACCATACAGCTCGCATATATTCTTTGTAATCTACCCATCACACTATATTCTATTCTCAAATTAAATCAACCAGAAAATCCTGGTCAAATGACATTATCGACTTTGGAAAATTCATCTAAAAATGAAATCTACTTAATTGTAGTTTCTGAAGCATACAATGGCATAAATGCTTGTCTCTATATGGGGCAATGTAAAGATATTCGACAATTCTATTACCGCTTGTTTGTAAAATGTCTCTTCCCTTCAGACCGATCCCAAAATGTAGAAGGTCCAAATGTTGCCAATACCGCCCAAAACAACGTCCGTGTCGTTAATGCCGTCCAAAACAACGTCAGTGTCGCTAATGCCGTCCAAAACAACGACCTTGCCGCCAATACCGCTAAAAACAATGTCTGTGTCGTTAATACTATCAATAACAACACCCTTGCCGCTAGTACCGCCAAAAATAACGCCTGTGTCATTAAAACCGTCAAAAACAACGTCCCTGTCGCTAATGCCGTCCAAAACAACGTCAGTGTCGTTAATACCGCTTAAAACAACGACCTTGCTGCCAATACCGCTCAAAGCAACGTCTGTGTCGTTAATACCGTCAATAACAACGACCTTGCCGCTAATACCACCAAAAACAACGTCTGTGTCGTTAGGACCGTTGAAAACAACGTCCCTATTGATGATACCGACAAAAACAACGTCCGTGTCGCTAACATTGTAACAGACAACGCCAACTCAAACGCCCACCGCCATACATGCAACAATAAGGTGGAAAATGAGCTAAATCGGAAGATAACTAATTCTGAAGCTCTCTAATTCGATCTTCAAGGGGAATTGGATTTTCATCGAACATGGGAGCTTATGTATCGAATAATAGACCGTTGTTTATGATAAATTCTTGATGACTGGGATTTTATCGAATAAGGGAGTGTATCGAGTAGTAGAACGTCGAATTAGAGAGCGTATCGAGTAGTACAACGTCGAATTAGAGAGCGTTCACTTTCTGAGCATGAATCAGAGCTATGGTCCTTTGTTGTGACGTGAAGGTACAATCTAAAGTTAAAGGGCCGCATTGTTGAACTGAGGCTTCAGTGCTAGTAACTTGGTGATGCAATTTCGAACCCAATTCATATTCGGCTTTAGGTCATTTATGACTCAGCGAGTGACTTTGACTTTTTTTTTAATCATAATATAAGCCAATAAGTTTCTACTCTTTCTAATTTATTTGAAAGTAAAAACATAATTTGACTTAAAAATACTAACTCTAAAGTGAAAAATAGCTTAGGGGTGCCAAATTTAGTAGTCTTTCGGCGCCCTAAAAAAATCGGCTGCTGAAGGGGCAGTTGCCCCCTTGCTCATTTTCTGAAAAATTTGCTTTGACCACCCCTGATATTATACCATTATTATTTTTATTTGGTTAAGGGCCATGGTTTGCCATGTTTAGATTATTTTAAAAGCTTTTACTTTATGAGATAGTGAATTTTTATTTGCTAAATTCAGCGCTCGAGACTTAGACACTCCCTTCTCACAGATCCACTGCGAGCCCTTTCCACTGAAAAAATTTTCCTCAGATGAAAATTATACTCTAATTTTTGTCCCCGGTGAAAATAACCATATAAATAAACCCTCGCTGCAAAATATTGTGCTATTTTTTCCATCCCCACTGAATTTTCTGGCTAGAAAACAATGGAAGTCAAGTCCCCAGCCATAAAAAAACATGGGAATATCAATCCCAATCGAGTTTTGGTCCGTTATTTTTACCCCTCCCCCCCCCCGGGTATGTGAGAAGGGGGTGTACTTAGCAAGTTGGTTGCTTAAAAATATATGTAAAGTTCAGAGTTAATAAAGGTCAGTGGTTGTGTTCCAGCTGAATGAAGTTATCTTACTTTTACAGGCATTAAGTTGTCCTTTGTAAGCTGGTCGCCACGGTTCGTCAGCATATCCATCTAAACATTTCTCGCAATTACGTCCCGTCGTAAAATGCGTACAGTTACATTTACCATGGACCTGCAATGACAGAATTTGTAATTTTATGAAAATGTGTGAAGAATTATATGTAATAAATCTGATTAATGCACTATCATATAATTTATCGTGTATTGTTGGAAAATAATGGTACAGTAACCCAAATTAACGCATCTCAAATTTACCTTAAGAAAATAAATCTATTCCCGCCAAATCGCATCAAAATTTGCTAGAATTTCCCTGAATTTTCTTTCTGTCTGAATTTTTTTATCTTCAAAAATGTTAAGTCCAATTTCGTACCCGCACCTTCTTTTGACTTTACTGATAGACGTGAATTACGTTCGTGAGTGTTTCCAGCGAACGAGAAAACTGGGTTCGAACAAAAGGAATGGGTTTGAGTTTGTTTCGACAACTTACCATATTGACGTCAGCACGTGTTCCTTCAGAGGGGATGCATTGTTCAGCGTGACCGTAACATGAACAACTTCCACGAACAACCATTTCGTACAGTGAATAATAATATCTGAAAACAAAGTAAGTCAAATATAAAAAGAATCGCGAATATAAAACTTGCTCGATGTGTCAAATTCACGCCCTTTTTTCTTGTCTTCTTTACTCGACATTTCTACATGTGCTCTTTAGACACAAACATGTAACAACAAACTTTTGGTCCTAACCCCCTGGTTATCCAAGTATTTTGTCCTGTAACTCCCTGGATATCCAGGTATTTTTTTCTTGTACCCCGTGGATATCCTCTCCCTCTTATAAAAGTCCTATCCCCTGGATATCCAGATAGTATTGAACCTCCTTGATATCCGATATCCGACTAGAAAACGATGCCAGTCTAGGAAACACGGGAGATTTCAAGTTTCAGTCTTATTTTGGGTTGGCTTTAGGGTTATCTCCTAACACATCATCACCAAAGGTGTGAAGTTCGGTGAAAAATAAGCAAAAATAATGGGTAGGAAAATTCCAGCTTATGCAAACTGATATTATCCCGTAACAGTTATCGTATTATCACATAACACCCATATTACTGTATTACACGGATTATAACCGATATCACAATCATGGTCGTAATATTTGAGAAAAAAGGGAAATCCACCGGGAAGTTTTGAAACCACAATCGATTTGTAAGTGCTCTAAAGTAGGTTTGAAGGGTAGAGTTTTAACTCTGAGTTTTAATGCTAGACTTAAGACCTACGAGCTTAGGATGTGAGGATCCAAAAGTTCAAAAATAGTCCAATAAGGCTCAGAATATAGCCTGGAAGTCTGCCAACCCCTCCCAAATTGAAATATTCGATTAAGTTAAAGAGATAGCCCAAAATCGACTTTCTCGCCAGAACTTTAAATCTTGAAAAACGTTAAAATAACCAGGATTCTCATTCTTTTTCGACCATGATTGAAGTATAAGGTACAAGCAGGGGGTGAGTTTGAATACAGATTTCAAGTTTCAGTCTTACTTTTGGTTGACTTTAGGGTTGTCTCCTAACACGTCATCACCAAAGGTGTGAAGTTCGGTGAATTTAACACGAAGGTTTGTCACTTTAAGAAGGTTTTGAACGGCGAAACTGTAAGGATCTTCTTGCTGTGAGATGATAGGATCCAACACTTTCAAAACAACCTAATGTACAAAAAGATTAAAATTTTTTGGTTAATTTATTGCTTAAGGGAATTTCCCTTATGTCCACTTCTTCTTTCAGTCTTCACCACAATTAATTTTATGGCGTGATATGGTAGGCAATTCAATCTGCTTAGCCAGGGTGCAGTATGCAGTGCCGACAAGTCCTCACAAGGATGATATACATATGCTGCTCTGCCACCCAATCTCCCTTGAAAGAAGATAATTGGACAGACAGAAATTCTTTGAATTTCTTCACACATATATAAAAGAACCAAATGTTAAAATGAAGTACTTTAATTTTAATACACAAGCCCTTTTTTCTTTATAATATAGGTTACACAGTACACTAAAACGAATAAGACGAAACACTGCTGACAAGAAATAATAGCCTTATCCCCCCGCTAGGCACCATCAAATAATATCGCCAGAGGTACAAGGGGGGCGTACGGGGTTTGCGTTTTCCGAAAAACTGTATAATTTTGCCAAAATTTCCGAAATTCCGTAAAAAAAATACTTGCAATTCCGATACCGATTTTTTGAGCATTTTCCTCGTTTTGACTAATTTTTCATCAAATTAGATTTTTCATGTATGAATTCCGAAAATGGGAGACAATAACTTTATAATACCGAAATTTCGAAGCAAAAATTCATGGATTTCCGATACCGAAACAATTTCAGAATTTCGAAATACCGAAACAATTTTACCCGATTTCTGAAATTCCGAAGAAAAAAGGGTCGATTTCCGCAAATCCGAAATACTGTACGCCCTCCACGTACAGGGCTATATGAAAGGAAAAAAAGTTTTTGTTGATAAAATGAATAAAAAAAAACATTAAGAATAGATGAAAAAGGTGAGCTATGATTGTTTGAGATTAAAATAGTTTAAAATAGTGCCCCACTGAACCTACCGGTTTCATGCACAAAAGTAACCAAAGAACAAAGGACTGCTTGGTTTAGAAGTTCACAAGGCCTTAACAGGTATACCTCTCCTTTTGTACTGGGTTCCACTTTAGAATATCTTTCTTCGCAGATGACGTCATCAATCTTCGTTTGAGGACCACGTTTGATGTCCTTGTATTTGTCTCTTGGGAAAGCTTTATCACAATCGTATGCAAAATATCTGAAGGGAAAAGGTTTTAGAAAATCCAGGAAAATAGATTCTCAAGCTAAACAAAAGCGATGCCAATCCAATACTAGAAAGGAACCAATCTGGCAAACAACGTTGTTTCAACGTTCATCTCATGTTCACAACGTCCATATAACGTTAGATGTACGTTGAAAAAACGTTGTGTGCCAGTTGAAAAAGGTTACTAAAATTCTTATCCGGAAATTGGGCTATTCCATTTAATGTCCATACAGGGATGTCTTGAGCAGAATTTCCAGGGGAGTGGGTCTAAAGGAGTGTTTTTTCATTTTTCCAAGGGGTAAAAGACTGATTTTAATTCGTCAACCCTCATTTTAAGGTATAAAAAGAAATTTTCCAGGGGATTTTTTTGCAAATTTTTTCAATTTCCAGGGGGTGTCCACACATTTCCAAGAAATCTTTTTTGACTTGAAAAGTTTCGTCCAACCCCCCCCCCCCCTTTTTTTGGAAATTTAATAGAATGGCCCATTTAAGGTGTATGACGATGTCTTAGTTACCACAAAAAAACATTTCTATCAGAAATTACCTGTATACATCCCAGTCTTTTCCGTAATTCCATGAGCGTTCAATGTACATGGCTTTAGGTCGGAAAGTTTTAAAGGTCATGATCAAATGAGTGAACACAAATTCAGCTTCAAAATCAACCTAAAAGGCGAAGAGGATTTTGGTTATATAAATGACTCTCCAAAAACTCACAGGCCCAGTGGGACCTCAGCCCTACCGGAAAATTAAGTAAAAATTTCGCAGATTTCCAATCCTTTACAGTATTTGCCCCCCCCCCCCCCAAAAAAAAAACGAAATTAGCCATGTTAATGAAATTTTGGTACTTTCTTTTTTCGGATTCAAGAGAAATGTATTAGGATTGAATCTGAAGCTTTCCCAGGCTTTAAAGTGCCAAAATGAATCACCAAAGTAAAATCTCCGTTTTGGGGGCCATATACTGTAACAGTCCATAAAATACTGTAAATGGACCTCGAGCTATGTTCTATAAAGCATATAATTTTTCAGGACAATATTCATGACGTCACAATATTACCTGAATCTGAACTTCTTGTTCACCATTCTGTGCTTGCCACCATCCTTTCAAGCGATCTTTGGGTGAAGTAGTGACCATGTATTTAGGTAAGTGAGAATATTTGTAGCTTTCTGGTGTCAGGTCAACCTAAGAATGTAATAGAATTTTACTATGGAAATAGCGGCCGTATATTTGAGTTTAAAATAACTGATACTATTAAAAGTGACTCCAAACTTTTGTGGCTTTTACCAGACCAAGTTAGGATTCAATTTCATTTTTAAGTTTATAAATACAACCAATTTACCCTTTCTTTTTGTCTATGTCGTTTGGGAAAATGATATTATTTTAGGGGTAGAAGCTCAGGTATTTCTTTGTCCAGATTGCCATACGGGAGAGATTACTGAGGTTAAGTATACCAGGAAATTTGTAATAGGCTACTCAAAATACAACATTTGATTGGTAGACACTCACTAGCCTGTGAATTTTTTGTCTGTCGTCGTGATTATACCATTTTACTTAACCTCACTATTAGCTCAAAAAGGAAGACACATTTTTTCTTTTAATTAACCCTTTCAGTCCGAGCCACCCGCATAGCGGGCCCTCCTGGATCTAACTTCACAGGGCTATATCTCCGGAACTAAGAGATTCCCGGGAACTGGCATAGCTACCATTAGAAAGAACATGAAATTCTGAAGAAAATAGGTTGGTTTTGGGGCGCCCTTTTGTTTTATTCTTTTTAAAGTGCATAGCTCTGGGACGTGAAAGGATTCTTTGTTTTGTGTTCCCGTTTCATATCAGACACATATTTCATATCAGGACAGTGTCTGCCTATTGTTATGCTGTGCTGATATAAGCAAAAAAAGGTTTTTCTCTTCCTCTTTTTGGCCAATCTTGTTCCACATCCGTGTCAATCCAATGTGAAAAAGTTGTAAATTAAAATTGATGAGTAAGCAAACGATATCATTTTTATCTAAAAACAAAACCTTTAAGTCAGCGGAATTTCAAATTCAAATATCTTCAAGATACTGACCTCCCTGGTGGATTCACAACGGAAACATTTCTTTTTGTTGTTCAAGAAACTGACAATACAATATTCTTCAGGGCCTTTCAAACCACACGTTGAGGTGGCCGATATCCTGTCTTCACGGCCCACCAATAAATCACCGGTAGCCGGGAAACAACCGCCTCGTTGACATTCTTCTTGTGTGTAAATGGCAGATAAAATACCTAAAATGAATTAATGTAATTTTGGAGTTGAGGGAGTTACTCTTTTTTCTGAGTCTTGTCTTTAGATAAAATACCTTAAAAAGTAAGATTGATTAAAATCCAATCATTTTAAGTGTACACTCTTTGTTTGCATGTGGAAACCATGTTAGCGAAATAAGACTAATTCCATTAAGGGTGGTTTCTACATGGGAAAAATATATGTTCACACTTAAAGAGAATGGACTTTGAAATAAGTCATTATTCCCCAAAATACACAAATCAAATACCAATCAATCCCACAATCAATCAAAATACATTCGTTTTGAGTATCCATTTGTTGAAGCTACCATGTAGAAACCATGTCAGCGAAACAAGACTAATTCCATTAAGAGTGGTTTCTACATTAAAAAAATGTGTTCACACTTAGATCAAATGGACTTTAGTAGGGCCGAATTGTTCAAATTACAGCTGACTCTCTGTAATTCGATTGTCAAGGGACCAAACATTTTTTTCTCGAATTAGAGAGGGGTTTTAAAGAGAGTAATTTAAACTGCTTTCCGCTTGAAGGGACCAATATTCAAGTTCGAATTACAGAAAGATTCAAATAGTAGAAGTTCGAATTAGAGAGAGTTGACAGTTGTACATTTCCCAAAAAACTTTATCCACTTTATTCTAAATCAAATCTAACAAGAGTGATTCTGTAATCTTTTTGTAAAGTTTGGTCGTAGACTGTTCATAATACGATATTTAAGGAGATTTTTTCATTGGTTATCTTAGGATAAGTCAAAATACTTGTTTGAAGTACATTGGTCCTTTTGAGTTGACTCGCTCTTTGAACAGACGTTGACTGGTAGAATTGGGAAGTCTATATAACGTTAGATGGACGTAAAAACAACGTTCTGTGATAGCTGGGAGTAAAATTTACTTACCTATCAGAGTAGCTATCCGTAAAAAAGATCTTAAATCCGCCATATTCTTTGAAAATTCTGTGAATCAATTCCCAAAGACGCGCGGATAAAGATGATTTTTTTTGCTGAGTCAGCAGTCACGTGTTGCTCCACTCAACCAATAAGAACACAGAGTGTTTTTTGAAGTATAAATTTTTTTTTTTGATATTTTTTAAAAACTATATACTTCTAAAATGAAAAGCGGTGAAATACAATATTCAAATTAGCCTGGAGATCCATGCTATGATTTCTTATTCTATATACTGATGGCGAAATATATAGCATGGTATGGGCTGACAGTTTGAATTTCCCATATCCTAATAACGGTTGAAAACACAGCCAATCAAATCCTGTTATTGTTTCACTGGTCACACTTTCTTAAAGGAAGCGCAAGTTCCGAAATTTGGTTTTTATTTTAGTAAGTGAGGACAGCGCTAAATTCGAATTTCCCACTATAATTTTTTTGAGTCCAAAATTGGACTCACAGCTCTGACCCGTCAAGTATTCATCAGATTTAAAAAAAAAATACGCAGACGGGTTCCTGTCTATATTCAAATAGACCAATAAACGCCATTTTCTCTTGAAAGTAGTTTGTTAAACGGTAGATTGCCTTTAACTCTAATACTGGAACAAGTTTTCTGGTACCTTCAGCTAACAATGCCATATAAACTCTACTCCATAGCTCGAAATTTCCATAACTCGAACAAATTTGTGCGTATTCGAGTTATGGAGACTCTACTCTGTATCATAAAAGTGTACACAAAGTTTTATCAATGTAAGGAGCAAACTGCCTCTTCCATTACTGATTTTTTTCTAACTGACTGGACTTCCAAATAGTAAAAAGATTCAATTCCTGAGTATGGGAAGATAGCTTCTCCTTGCTGTGGAAAAGATTAGTTCTACCATGCCAATGAGACAGAAGTGTTTACAGAAGGATTTTTTTAGCAAGCAGGCAAAGAAAGTATTAGTATCATTTGACCAAAATCAAATAATTGAAAAACGAAAAAATTTACTATAGTTGAAGCTCTCTAATTCGACTATTTGATACATTCCATTATTCGATAATATTGAAACTCACTGTTAACAAGAAATTCTTATAAAAGACGCTCTACCATTCGATACATTCCCTTTTCTCGATGAAAATCCAATATCCCTTGTAAAACATATTAGAGAGCGCCGCAACTGTAATTTAAATTTTAACTATCAAAAACCCTTCAGAAAAACATTTCAAACGTTAGACCAAAAGCAAAGAGAAAGATAGAAGAAAAAATTTCAAGCAAAAGGACGACACATCGAATCGATATCGTTTCCGAGAACCTATAGGAAGCCTACGATAAACCGCAGCCTCCGTGTAGAAGTGCATAACATGTATCCCAAAAGTCAATAAACAAGCTCAAAAACTCTCCAACACATGTGTTTTTACAGTGTATTTCCGTAAAGGCCCTTTGGTGGCTTTTTGTTATTCCTTGTTTACATCAGGAAGCTGTCGTGTGTGTTGTCTTTAAACAGGAAATGATCGTGAAATGTAAATAGAGCCTTCTTTTGAATGGAGCCCAATTGTATGTTTTCGTTGTTTTTGTGTATGTTATTTAGTGATGACGTGAAAATTTTCAAATTCTTGTGTGTAACAGAAATACCGAGTTGTTCCGAGTTACCCGACAAGTGGTGACAGAACATCTCAGTGTTTATAATATCTTCATTCAGATTTTCAGCTATTAATAGAAACCGGAAATGCTACAATTTCTAATTTTTGATTCTGCTTACTAAGCTAAATTTTTGGCTCTATCAGAAATAAGTAGGATCTAAAAAAGTAATTTCACGCTTTATGCCATTCTTTTTTATTCAAACCTTTTACTTTACGTACACGTTTTTTTTAAATAAGAACAAACTACATAAGAACACAAGGCTTCGATGGCCAAATTATTAAGAACAAGTTAAGAACATTTTAAGGCTTTGCGGACTCTAGAACACCGAATTTTACAGGAAAATAAACAGAAAATAAGAACATGTTAAAAACATCTTTGGGCTTAAAACTCAAAAAGTTTTGGATGTTCTTTTAAAAAAACGTGCATTGGTTTAAAATTCAACCATTCCTTACGTTCTTTTAAAAAAGCTTTAGTATCAAATCTGTTACAAAGAACTGTTTCAGCAACCATTTAAAATTTCGATTCTGTATTGTTGGATGACTGTTGAAACAACGTTGTTTTGCTAGCTAGAAACGCTCCAGAAGCACTCGATTATTCACCAGCCTTTTCTCACCAATTATACTTTCCAAATTTGCCGATTCGCCTGAATACGTATTTTTCTTATAAGAGCAATCTACATAAAAACATAAGACTTGAATTGTCCGGACAAAAATACTCACATGATTATAGTGAAAATGTTAATATAATAAGAACATTTTGGACTTAAAACTCAAAAAGTTAAGAAAATTCAAAGGTTCCAAAACTTTGAATATTCTTATAAGAAAAAATGTTGTAGTTAACACACAGTAGATACATAATTTTCATATGAACATCCAAAATTTAAGAGTTTTAAGCCTTTAAATGTTCTTAACTTGTTATTAACATTTTGGCCATCGAAGCTTTATGTTCTAATATAGTTTACTCTTATAAAAAAAGTGTATTTTGACAAAATCAAGAAAATCTTACTGGTTCTTACAAAAAAGACAAAAAAGACTTACTTAACCACAGAGGCATGACTAATACCTTCTATCTTCAAAATAAACTTTTCATTGCTTTATTTTCATACCACCTTCACTGCATGAGTAAATCACCAATATAAACAAACTTCAATTTTTTTCTCACAGGGTATTCCAAACATTACGTGAAACATATAGCATACCCACACCCCTGTCTCACAGCCCTACTGGAACTTTTTTCCTCAGTGGAGATAAAAATTCCTATTGAAATCCCGATGTGGATGGAAATTTTATTGTTCCAAGGCTAAAAAATCCAGTAGCTATGGTTTCAGTGCAATTTTTAAGCATTGAATTTCAAATGAAATTAAATCCAATTTCACAGTGAGGCTGAAATTCCAGGATATTTTCCCACCGGGGGACGAAATCTTATCCTTCGTCTCTCGAGGTGATATAGATAATTCAACAATGTTATTACGCGTAAAATAAATGCTACTTTATTGAGATTTCAAAACCAATCAAACTATGAGGTCTATGAGCACAGAAAACTGTAGGTATGCCCTGGCGACCCAAACCATTGCCGAAGCCATCACCATCACATCCCCCATGGGGATGAACAGAAAAATCACAGAGAACAGAAAAATCTGATTCAGCAAATGGCTTTTGGTAGTCTAGCCAGCTAGACGACTAATTCAGACATAGTAGAAATAAAGCAAAAATTAATGTAGGGAACAAATTTTGTACAAACTAAATCCCGTAAAAATAATCGTATTATCATATAACGCCTATACTACTGTATTACACGCATTATAAACGACTCCAGTCTAGGCTTTTCGTCGCAAGGTTTCTGGACGATGCACATTGGTTCATCATTCAATCTCTCTACAACTAGAAACTTTTTACATTTAACAGTTTTCGCTTTAATCAAAACTCGCCCTTATAATAATCCACAAAAAGCGTTAAGGATTTAGAATAAAAAGAGAGCGAGCAAAAAGAAAAGAGAGAAAGACATAAAAACCCACAAATAAACACAATCATCTGGGGTTTGAATTTGTTTTCGCAGTTCATAACTTCTCGTTTTACAGTCTGTTGGATGTGTTGTTATCGTTTTATTTCGTGTTTAGTCCCTCATAAGTAGCGAATAATTATGGTAGGCTACATGTTTTTTTTATAAGAGCATCCAAATTTTTGGATGTTTTAACCTTTTGAGTTTTAAGCCTAAAAATGTTCTTAACATGTTCTTTTGAGCATTTTTGTCCATTTACCTAAGTAAGAAATTGGGTGTTTTTGAGCCCGCGAAGCCTTAAAATGTTCTTATCTTGTTTTTAACATTTTGGCCATTGAAGCCTTAAGTTCTTATATTGTTTGTTCTTATAAAAAACGTGTACGTCGTTTCTCCTTCCCTCCAAAGGTAAACTTAAAAAAAGACTAAAAAGCCCTGGAATTGTCGATTGTGTAGATACGATAATGACTTTTTTCTAAAAATAATATAATTAAGGCATGTAATTTGCAGAATTTACCACAAACATCTTGTGTAAGAAATGGATACCTCTGTTTTGATTTGCTTTATAAATTCTAACGTAGCGTACTAGTAGCTATACCGATTCTTGTGTAACGAGAGGTCATTTTGTTTTGTTTTCCTCCTTTTACATTCGTACACCCCTGTCTCAGTGCCCCGGTAGAACTTTTTCCTTCAGTGGGGATGAAAATTTCTATCAAAATGCCAATGGTGATAGAAAATCTATTGTTTCCAGCTCGAAAATTTCAGTGGGGATGGTTTTGGAGTGCAATTTTTTACATTCAGTTTTCAATGGGGATAAAATCATAAAGAAATTTCGCAGTGGGGTTGAAATTGTAGGATATTTTTTCCACCGGGGACGATTTTTTGACCTATTTTTCCACCGGGGTGGGGGGTCCACCGGGTCTGTGACACAGGGGTGTATTCGTTCGCAGTGTAAAATCTTGCCCACAAACATTGTGTATATCTAGTGAAAAGCATGTCCCACATGCATGACATTCAAAAAATCATTTAGTCATCAAAAAGTTCCTTGAATAACAAGTCAGAGGGCATTTACTTTCACAAAAGGCCCCAAAAATTGTAAACACTGTTGCCGGCAATGAAGGTCCTGCGACCGCAGTCGGAGGCGACCCGAAGGCCCCTCTTTCGATATCTGCTCGAAAGTAGGTAGAGGGTGACACTCTTTCCTGCTGGATTACTCCACTTACCCTTGAACCGTCCCTTAATTGCTGAGAATCAAGCAGAAAGGCACCGGGTACCATTTTGTACCAGGGACGACAAACTCTTTGATATGACCCAGCCAGGGGTTGAACCCACAACCTTACGCACCGTATCCGAATGCTCTACCTATAGCTTTCACTGCAGTTCTCACCGTGACAAGCCAACACAACATCAAGAAAAACATACATCATCAAAGCCAGTTCCCTTCACCTTTTTTACACGTTACTTTCAGTCACAAAATACGATTTTTAAGAAGTCAAAGATGACGTTTTTTTATTCAAAAAAAATTGATGAAACTCTAATTTCAGTAACCTGATCGTTTAGGTAAGAGGACGACCCCATTTCATGTTCGTTGTGTTTTAAACGATGTTATAATGAAATGGTGATCGCGTTATACGATTTGTGCTTTGTCAACCCAGGGAAAAATGGGTGCTGGGTATGTGTGAGTCATAAGGGTCCCTTTTTCACACCCAAGAAATTCCTTCAAAGGGGTACAAAAACCATTAAAAGCAATTGAATCTCTGTAAGGGTTCCAAAATTACTAAAATCGGCAATCGACACCTTCAAAGCGTCATAAAATTCTTGAAACGAAAAATTAAATATTTTGGCTGAAATTTTGGAGGGTCAAAAATGGACAAAATTTTTGAAATTCTCTCTCTTAGGGTAGATTTTCAAACTTTCACTCGGACATACCCGTCAAACCTTATACACCCTCCCCTGGGTTAAGTGTAAAGTTTTGGTAAAGGGAAAATTGTCTGTACATTAACCCTTACATGCTCCGAAAGACGTATACATCCTAATTAGGTCAAATATTTGCGAAAAACATGTTTTTATCTTTAAATATTATCCCTAAACCGGTGGCCGAAGAGTAATATTCAACCACCTTTTTTCGTAAAACATTCCCTTCTCATAGACCCGGTGAGACCCCCCCCCCCCCCGCTGGAAAAATTGGCAAAATATCGTCTCTAGTGGAAAACTATCCTACAATCAGTGAATTTCACCGGGGTGTTTTGAAACCACAATCAATTTGTAAGTGCTCTAAAGTAGATTCGAAGGGTAGAGTTCGGACCTTAGGATTTGAGGATCCAAAAGTTCAAAAATGATCCAGTAGGGCTTGAAATATAGCCTAGAAACCAATAAATCCCTCCCAGATCGAAATAATCGATGAAATCAAGTTGAAGGCTTGAAATTGACATTCTCGCTCGAACTTCAATTTTCGAAAAATGGTAAATTAGCCAAAAGTGCCAATATATTATGGCACTGATTGTACAATATTTCTCCCGCTGGACAAAATTCAAATGAAAAAATCCTCACCACAAAGAATAGGGCTATTTTTCCATCCCCATTGAATCTTCTGACTCTAAAACAATAGAATACCAATCCCCATCGAGTTTCAGTCCGCTATTTTTAATGCCTACTGGCTGAAAAAATGATACCGGGTCTGCGAGAAAGGGTTATCGTAAATCTTACATTGTAACGTATGTAATTATATGGTTGATTACATTTAGCTTAGATTTGTAAAGGACGAGCGGAGTGATAAATCCGTAATAGCCCCGCTTTTTTGTAATCGCCCTGATGTAAACAAAAATTTCTATTGGTTGAAAGAAAAGTATCGTACGATATTTTGATTGGTTAACAAAATATCGTACGAAATTTTTAAGCCAATCAAAATAAAAGTGTCAGTCGAATGTTTTTTTATAGTTTCGAATGTTTTTATAAGTTTCGAAAAGAATAGCGATTGAGTGTTCTTCAATTCTTTTTTTTACCATATAATTAACGCGGAATAACATGGTATTCTCGGGTGATTTTGGATTAATAACCCCTCGTTTCATTGAAAACACTTCAAAATAGCCCTCACTACGTTCGGGCTATTTTGAAATGTTTTCAATGAACCTCGGGGTTATTAATCCCAAATCACCCTCTAAACCATGTTATTACTAGTACAAATATTTCTATTTACCCTTCGTGTTTACTGATAGGCTAAAAGGATAAAGTGAGGTTTAGGTATTTATGCAAAGATTATCTATGTTATTATGGTTATTATCCTCAGCGCCCCGTTTTTTTAGGATATTCACCTCTACAATGTCTTCAGACATTGCGTCACTTTTGGATGTACTGAACAAAACTTCAAACTGAAAAATTGAAATAATTACGTATAGTCATTAAAGTGGTGATTATGACAAATTGAATGATTTAACAAATGACTACATAACAACCACTGTGGGCGGTCAGGGTCCCTTTTTTAGACTCTGAAGATATCTGACAGGGTCTTAAATTTACTAATATTTAAGATGTGAATCTGATAGGGTCGATTTCAGGGAGGAAATTATAAAGAAATTTCAATTTTTTTTCAAATTTTTTCAATCTCTAGCGGTATGTCTCCGTCGGCCGGGACTCAGACTCCAACTTATTTTGAACCAAACTAGCAGTGCATGCTTTTCTTTAGAGGTTTTTCATGTTTTCTTTAGTTACTTAATTTATTCCGTAATTTTCAAGATAGCTGCCTTACTGACTTTTTACTACATACTTTTCTTAAAATCTCTGGCTCTACAAACCTTTTCACATCGTTATATCAATAAATCTTACATGTTACACAATTTAATATTCAACCACCACGTCACCATTGAATTTTTAAACTATTCCATAATTCCGATAAAATTCACAAACTATACCTCTTTGAAATAAAACTAAATCACTAGTCATAGCTTTCACTAAATGCCCCCACATAAAGATCATGTCATGCACTTATAAAGCTTTAATGCTTTAAAAATTAAAACATTAAAAAATAATCAGGAGTAATTGATTGATTTAATAATTGATTGATTGATTGATTGATTGAGGCATTTGCTTGAAAAAAAATTTCATTAACAAAATACTTGAAGAATTCGCAGCTTGATAATTTAATAAAATTTAAGGAAAAGCTGGAAAAGCTTCTCAAAAATATATTTCAAAAATTATGGTATCATTAGCTTACAGGTTTTCACATCTCCTGTTTGTTTTTTTCTCCTTAGTTTCTTTCTTACAAGAATATATATCGTGATTATTATTCACTAAATAGACCTTTTCTGATAATGCCGCAGACATCTTAGATTGTAGGCAAAATATATAGCGGTGAATAAATCAACAAGGTAACCAATCAAAAATAGCTTGTTTTTTCATTGGCTGCTATATTTCAACAATTCTCTATTGCAACTTTGCCTGATAAACGATAGTCAAGAGAATACTGCGTATGAAATTTATCAAAAAGTTCTGCGCCATCTTAAATAGGGTGAAATAGAAACCAAGCCTAGTTAAGGCCCGGCCTCCACTTGCGTACGCTGTGATTGCACTTCTCAAACAAAATCTTCTATTTTATTGGTCAAAAGAAAAATAAAGGAATGCCATTGTGGTCCATTCAGACGTACAGTCGAGAAAAGTTGAAATGCGCCTAAATTTTTTTTCAAGTGCATAGTACTTTTTCATGATGCAATCTTTTCTCCAAGCAGCGCAGACAATGAAGAGACGTGCCTTCAGGAAGCTAGACTTTTTGAGTTTATAGCTATATATACCTTCGCTTTATGGTGTTTCTGTATGACTGTCTGTGTACCTATTCTAACCATCGTTAAATGCCTTCGGGAAGGTCCATCCTAACTTGGAAAGCCAGAATTGGAGCTATTTCACCAAACCACTGGAGCGTAAGTTATTTAGGCTATCACAACTGCATGAAAAAGTTGAATGTGCGCATGTAAAGTTAAACGAATGTAAACAAACTTTTCGCAGGTTTTTGAAATAGATTTACCCCACTGAAAAAACAGTGAAAAAACTCTAAGTGAGGTAAATCTATTTTGAAGACCAAAAGAAAAAGTTTGTTTACATTGATTGACATTCAACATTCATTCAACCACTTTTGGATTCAACTTTACATATGCATACATTCAACTTTTTTGTACTTTGCCGGTATTTAAAGCTCGAGAAGCTCTATAAACAATAAAGGTAGTTAATAAAATAAAAGACAAAGATAAATTGGAGTTTGAACAAAAATATCAAATGTACATTTGAAAACTTGAGCAAATTTCTTTAAAGATTCCGGGAAAAGAATTGAAATCAGTGCTGAAGTGAACTTCTGACTAAATTACAGTAGTTAGTATTCAGTTTCAAAGACAAGAAACAAAATTTGACATACAAAACACTTTTTCCAGTCAATGAATCAGCTCATCATCATAACCAGTCTGCCATTTTGTTTGTTTTGATTTGCACAAGTAATATTGTAATTCGTGTTATATCATACACTGTTATGATTTGCATTTATAACACTCGATTCAGCTTTTCAAAGCTAAATCAAAACTAAAACTGTAATATGTAATAGTGGTAATATGAAACGTAATATGAAATATGTATGTAATATGAAAATATGTATACTAACGTCCCGGAAAAAAACCGAACATTTACGGAAGAGACTAACTACGGGGATGCTTGGTCGACAAAGCGCAACAAAATTTCGAGATTCCAGTCCAATATCTATGCGTGAAACTATGAGTGCCTCCTCGTCGCTACGCTCCTGCGGGGGCAATAACAGAATAGTTTATGATACCATATACACACAAAGTTCAAGTTCATTTCGATCTCTGCAATGTATTCTTCGAAAATAAAGTTGACATCAAATCGAAACTAAAAAATCCTTGGTAGGGATCTTCAAAGCCAAAAAAAGTAGAGAAGGCAGTCAAGAAAAATTTAACATCCTTTCCCACGATATAAAGGTCTTGTAGGTAAACTGTATCTTTTTTTCAAAAGTTTGAGTTGAAGTACCAAACCTTATTCAATCAAAATTCCAAATCGTTTCAAATCGTTTCCATTAAAATTAAAATCCATTGCATCGGAGAGTCTCCAACTCCAGCTACATCGTTTTTACTTTTTCTCATTTCATATCTACCCAAATTGTTATAAAACTATCCATGATTGGCTAATCGGAAATGGCCACACGATATTTCAGCCAATTAGAATGAATCTTATATAAAAATACTTAACAATTCCTTCGACATGTCAGAGAAAAATGACAATCGTTGTTTTTAAAAACTGTGAAAATTGTTTTCATAAAACATTCTCTTTTTTTCCTTTATCTACCCCCCTATAAAACATATTTTACCCTAACATGATTTTTGATAGGAACAAGGGGTAAAACTACCAAAAACCTAAGAACAAATTAAGAACAATTCAAGCCACAGTCTTAAAAAAATGGTCAAGGAAATTCCGGATCTAAGTGCCATTTATAAAAAGCCAAAAAGTGAATAAAATGAGAATATTAAGAATAATTTAACAAAAGTATAAAACCAGCCAAGCCTTTGCTTGTTCTTATAAAAAAAGTGTGCATGTTCTTTTAAAAAGATTTTAAGATATCAAACATATACACACAACATTACTAAGAATGACTCTTCGTTCCCGAACGAACACCCTATATAGAACGGTGAAGACACTTTATAAAATGCCGACAATCTGGTGATATTTTTTGTTAGAAACAGTTAAGTGTAATCTTCATAAGATTGAAAATTTTCCTAAAGCTGCAATGTTTCAAACGATTCTGACTGGAAAAAAGACATTGTAACAATTCCCCTTCTTAAGGCATTCCCAAATTCTCCAGCTCCTCCATTTTCACAGTTCCTCAGAGGGTGCTACTCCCCCCCCCCCTAAGAATGTCGGCTCGAAATATGATAGATCCTTATTGTGGGATTCTTCAGAGGCTGCTACTTCATCCCTTGCCCCTTAAAAATGGAGGTTTGGTAATTTGATAGATCCTAATTTTTTGGGATTCTTATAAAACATGAGATGATGATCGTGTGTCAATTGACTGAGAAAATATATCTGTCATTTTTCTTTTCTTTTCTGCACCCTCTTTTTTTCTCTTCTAACATTTTGTTATGTTAGCCTGGTGGCTTCTTTATACACTTTATTTTGACCACAGTCTGTGTAAACTATCTTTTATTTTCAAAGTCGCGAACAAAAATTGAACAGAGTCATTGCCTTTTGTCGATACACGGTTTTTTATTAGAACATCCAATATTTTTTAACCCTTTGTATATTCTTAACTATTTAAAAGTGTTCTTGACATACCCATATTTTCCGCATTTTGTGAGTATTTTTGTCCATTTTCCTAAGAAATCCGGTGTTTTCGAGTCCGCAAAGCCCTAAAATATTTTTAACATGTTTTAAGTTTGTTCTTATTAAAATAAACGTGTAAGCAATGATGATGCAAAAGTAAAGTGACGTCATCCATTTTTTTATAAAAATATACTCTTTAAGAACATTCATCTTAAAATTGGCCAAATTATTTAGAATATGCTAAGAATACCGCAATCATAGAATTTTACAACTCACACCTGAACCTTAGATTGCAGTTTTTCCGGACATTTTTGTTTATCGAGTCTAAATTTTTTACTTGTTGTTTAAAGAAATCGTCTTAAACCCGAAGACATGGATTAAAAACTCTAGACGATTCAATTCAACTCTGATGATTTCCAAAATAGGAATTCTAAAAAACTTCTTTTTAGCTTGCTCCAAAAATGTTACTCATCAAAGGATCGTCAATGGCTAATCTAATAGACTTTATCAGAGTTTTTGATTTTTATAAAAAAGTGATGCATTGTGGGATTGTTTCGCATCGGGGTGGTTTCGGGGGTATAACAATAGAATTCCCTCGAGTTATTCCTAATAGATTTCTATTGTAATACCCCTGAAACAATCCCACAATGCATCGCTTTTTTAGAAAAATCAAATCTCCATTAAGATCTATTAGGTAAATTCACCGAAAACTCAGACAAAATACATTTGAAAGTGTTTGTTTTGAATAAACAGGGTTCACCGATGACTTGAGTTTCACACATATATGCCAATTCCAGACGCCTGATCGTCAACTTAAAAGGATAATACAAAGTCTTGAAATGTAAATAACTTTCTCATGTATCATGTTGTCTTTTAATTCATGAGTTATTGATAATTCAGTGTGATTCAAAGGAAATTATGAATTAACACCGAATTAAAGGAGAAAATATAAATTGAATGATAATTTTGTCTTTTGTTAAAATTCTTATCACGCTAGTATTTTTAATGAAAGACACAATAGAATAAAGCTGACGGAACCCTTTTCAGAATAAGATTTATTAAAGACATTATTCTTGATGATTTACATAGCAGACCGGGCAACTCACAAAGATCTGACAATTCATAATAAACAAAAGAATATATACAGCTGACTCTCTCTAATTCGATCTTCATGGGACCGAAAACTCTCTTCGAATTAGAGAGAGACTCGAAATACTGAGAGTAATTTAAAGCTGAGGGACCAATATTTTAATTCGAATTACAAAAAGATTCAAATAATAGAGGTTTGGAGTAGATTGAGTTAATTGTAGGTAATTGTAGTTTTAAAGATAGCTAGCCCCTGATTAAAGTGAAATCTTCTAAATAAACAAATAAGAATTTAAGATATTATGAATAGTTTAAATACAAACAACCTCCTTTGGATGAGAACAGGACATTGGGTTTCCCCTTTCTAATTAGTAAACAAAAAACTCACGATTTAAAAATTTTCTCTAACCGTCAAGAATAACAAACAATTTACAGTCATTCCTTCAGTAAAAGGACAATTTTTGCGATGAGAGGGCCTGTGATGACTAACACCGAATAAAATATAATGGACAATCGATTTGATTGTTATTTTGGAATTTCGCAAAAAAATGATGTTTATTAAATTGTTTATCTTGACTAAAACTTATTAATCTTGATAGATAAATTACTAAAGTTCTGTATTAGTTCCATGGAAGTATCCTTTTCTTTTTTTGGATAATTACGTCATCATTAATTGTTTGTTATTGCTGACAGTAAACACGGAAAAAATTCTCGTCTTCGTCGTCACAGGTTATTTTCTAAAGAAAGGCCAACTACAGTAGAGTCCATTACTCGAACGTAATTCAAATTTGTTCGAGTTTGAGTAAGGTTTTTACTTTTAGGTTAACTGAAGAGACGAGAAAACATGGTCTTATTTTTAGGGCATAAGCTTTTCCCTTGATTTTTACTACTTTCAAATTGTGTTGGTATTGTTCTATTTTAAAACGATTTTGAGCCTCATTGTTCTCTTACAATTGTTCTTATAGAAAAGAGTCCAATCCTACGTGCTGTTTTATATGAGTATGTTTTATTGACTCACTGTTCTCAAGTGGTTCTGACCACAAGTATACTTTATTCATCATTTGACGAAGCGGAAATGGAAATCTGATTTGTTCTTTTCGTTCCTTTTTCTAGTCCTGACTTCTTAATACTTGATTCTCGCTTATTCGAACTTCTATTATTCAAATCGTTCTATAATTCGAAATGATTCCTATTCCGCTCATTCAAGGTGAAACCCGCTTTAAGTACTTTCTATAGTTCGAATCTCCCTGTAAATCGAACAAAATAAGATTCCCCTTTCGAGTTCGAATTAGAGAGAGTCAACTATATTATTTGATTTGGAACAAATTACCAAGAGCAGAAATGAATTCATAATTCAGAAATGACTGAAACAATGACAAGCCTCAGTCAAAATTTACCAAACCCTGTTTTGAGTCCTATTTGAAATAATTATTTTTTTAGAATAGAAAAATAATAAGGACATGTTTTTTTTTGACTGTACCAAAATGCCGATTTTCAACCAACCCGTTCAAATCGGCACTAACAGAGACAGCTGAACCCTTTCTTATCGTTATTCAAAAATAAAAAAATAGATTAGTAGCTCTGTACGATACTTTTTGTCCGATCTTAATAGATTTTATGGAACTTAAGATATTGCTTGTTGAATCCGGAGTATTTCAGGATGAAAAAAATCATAGTCTATTTCGGATTTATAAAGTCGGCTCTATATTTGGCCTTTGTCGTGTCCAATTTATATACGAAACTTATATCAGGGTGTAGCTAAAGGATTGAATTTTCACATCGACCTCTTTTTTTTGGAAAAAACGGAGGAAAATGGGATCAAATTGATCATTTTTGAAATCTAGGTGCTAATTCTAATCGTATATATTTTCCTGACAAGTCTATCTATTGGGGAGGTGATTTGAGATTTTTGTTTAGTTGATAAGAAAGGAACAAACTAAAGAAACCAGGAATTGTTAAAATGAGTGAAAAATGATTAAAAAAGTCGTGATGATTGTTTTGATCATAACTCACTCCGGCCTTTAAAAAAATTACTCCTCAGGCTATTTTATGATTTTAGGCTACCTCAGGCATGCATAGAAACCTCCTCAGGACCGAATAATGAGTCATGGAGTGAGATATGATCCAAAACACTCCATGATTAATTAATCCTGAAATACTCCGAATTTTGAAATTTCAAATAGCTCATTTTAAAACCCTTCCCAAATCTCAATACATATCAAAATTTTGGGAAAATTCATCATGCGAATGACGAATTAATTAAAATAAAGTGATTTTCACGATTTTCGAAAACCTGATTTTGGTACAGTCAAAAAAAAACATGTCCATAAATAAAAATACACCACGGCCTCTGTTTTTATCTCTTTCCCTACCGGAAAAAAGCCATTCTCGGTCAGAATAATATTCGGGGTCTGGGGGTGGCACTTAGGTAAAATTAAGTACGGGATGTGCCGCTGATCAGGGTCTCTTTTTCAGAGATATCTGACAGGGCTCCAAATTTACCAAACATTCATATCTGACAGGGTCCACTTTTCAAACTCCAGTGACACGTCTCCGTCGGTCGTCAAGGTCAGTGCACCCTCTCTGGGACCCGGGTAATAATACCCTGGAATGTTGCTCAAGTGTATGAATGTTAAAAGGATATTGAAAACCAGCTGTGTAGAAGTTATCCACACTGTAGCCCAGGTTAACGTCAACAATTTTGATTTAAGTACAAAAATATTTCAAAAATCATCGCTCCATTTTCATTTTAAGTCAATGAATACCTACAAACTACAATCTTTGGAGATAAACAGAAACTTGACAGCATGAAAGATACCCTTTAGTGCCCTTAGTGACAATGTCCAACAATTTTCTTCTTAACAAATTCTATCGCATTGCATATCTGAAAAAGCTAATTCAAGTTCAGAAACAATGTTAAGGGCTCTGACCATAGTGAATTTTTCATAATTGCCGTGTTTAAAATGTGTTTTCTGACTGATTTAACCAACAAAACTATGGCATGTTATACATTTTCTGTTAGACAAACTATTCCTGAATCTGAAAATTCAAAAATTGCATTGAAAAAATTTGGTGAAGAAGAAAATGAAGACTTTTGCGAGGAAGAGTATTTCAACTTTGAAGAGCTTAGTTTCGGCGAAGAAAAAACATTTTGAAAAAATTTTCGCAGTAGATGGTGTATTTTTTACCGAATGATAAAAATTTTTGCGGAAAATTTTTGTAAATGCTTCTTTGTCTCGAAATCTTTAAAATAGTGGTTTTTCATCAATTTTTCATCTGGATTTCGCTTAAAAAAACAGTCATAACTTTTTGACACATCTTTTTAAAAATTTTCCGCAAAATTTAAAATAGTTCAATTCTTTGCGGACAGTTTGAAAAAACTTCGAAACAAAAAGGTTAATTACCCATTAAAACTTAGCCCTTTTTATAAAAGAAGGTGATGCAACATATTATTAACGTCTTTTTAAAGTTCATAACGTCATTTTAGCCAATAAGTTCTTAATTACTCTTAAGGGATTTGATTAAAAAGCAATTTATAAAGGCAATTCTTTGTTAAAAGTGTTAAAGAATCTAAAACATAACTTTTATGTTCAGATACTAAAATCAATTTTCCGACTATGGTCAGAGCCCTTAAACTAAAAGTCAAAAACATTCAAACCAAATGAGAAATCATATCACAAACTCAACGTGACAAGGACAAAAGCGGCAAACCAAAAACATAGAACAGCAACAAACAAACTCAATATATGACTTTCAACCTCAACAAAAAGTTAATATTCTAAATTCCAAAAAACATTTCACGCTCCTTCCACTAAAAAAAATTCTCTTGAAAATCGTCTCCCAACTATACTATTCTCCAACTCAATAAAGAGTCATCGAGAGTTACCATTTATACACTATGCTGTCATTCTCTGTGAACTCGACTCCAATGTTTATACAAGCATGTCCTCTTTTGATGGACACTTACTCGTTTGTAACCAAATCTTTTTATTATAAGCATAGCATTTTATTGAAAAGAATTCGCGGTAGCTTACAATTGAGAGTCTCCATAACTCTAACACACATAATTATGATCAACAGATATGAGCGAAAGGTCTCGTAAATGAAAAGTGTTTTCTGTTTTTTAAAAAGTTTATACATGCTCTGAAATGCCCACTTTGCCTTCTGGATACTTCAATTCATGAATCCTGGTCGAACCTCAGAAATAGTTCTGCTGTCTTTTGTATTTCAGAAAAAGGGCTGACACACGGCTGAATCTTGTGGAAACTTTGTGCGTCGTAGCTAAATGGAATACCTTTATGTCATTGTTGCTTACAGTGGTGTATCTTACCAACTGACAATTTAACCCACCTCCATATAAGTCCTTACCAAGTAGCTGCAGATTAAATACAAAAACTCGGGGATCTCTTTGATTTGACTTTTGAAAACTCCACGGTACAGAGTTACAGAGGAAAAATTGAGAATATCACCATGACTTTTCTGATGAATTTATGATGACCGCAATCTGAAATCTAGAAAGGCCTTCGCATTTCACCGCGAATTATTGAACGAGGTTGTAGATTTTCATTTAGTACTAACGACTAGTTCAAAATGCAAAGATAGAGCATGCTACTATTATGTCTATTATGCGCAATCTCCTGGGTTCAATCCCCTCCCGGGGGGGGGGATACTTAGGCAAAAATGGGTGCTGGGTATGTGCGGACAGGAAGAGTCGCTTTTTTCATCTTTCAAAGTCTCTCTAAGGGTTGCAAAAGTCATGAAAATTTAAATTAGTTTCTCTAAGGGTCTGAAAATTCCAATTTTTAGAAAGAAAAAAACTGATTTAGAGTGGAAAAAATCGAAGAAAATTTTTCTAAAAAGTGGTAAGTGGAGCAATATAGTGAGAATGAGTTTGCCCTCCCTTACTTTAGGACACTTAGGTTTGGAAAGAGGACCTTTGGGTCGCCTCCGACTACGGTCACAGACTTTTTAACCCAACAACCGCGGTGAATTTTTATGATATTTTTTTCTGATATGTTATGAAAGTTTCGAAAGTTATAAATCCATATGTCGTGTAAGTGATTTCATTTTCGCGTGCTACGATCGATTCATAATATTATGGAATAGGCTCTTTAAGTCAACCGCAGAAATGAACAGCGTATGGTTTTACCGTGCCAGCACACAATTTTGTTTCAACGTTTATTTAATGTTCAAAACGTCCATATAACGTTAAATAAACGTTGAAACAACGTTGTGTGTCAGCTGGGTAGCGTGGGAAGTTTTGATGGAAAGGTTCTGACTAGACTGGAGTCGTTTATAATGCATGTAATACTAATAATACCAATACTAATAATGATAATACGGGATTTAGTTTGTATATGTTTGTATATGTTTGTTCCATTCATTACGTTTTGCTTTATTTATACTATGTATAAATTAGTCGTCTAGCTTGCTAGACTAGGTTCTGACAATTGAAAATGTAGACTACACATTTTTTATAAGAACATCCAAAATTTTTGAAGCCTTTGGAAGTTCTTAAATTTTTGAATTTTAAGCCTAAAAATGTTCTTAACATGTTCTTATTTTCCTCATTTTATGAGTATTTTTGTCCATTTTCTCAAGAATTTCAGTGATTTTAATTTTCGTCAAAGCCTTAAAATGTTCTTAACTTGCTCTTAACATTTTGGCCATTAAAGCCAAAGTTATACAGTTAAACTTATATAGTTTGTTATCTTATAAAAACGTGTATGCTAAAATAGTCTAAGACAAATCACTATCTAAGAAAAATCCCAAAACCGAAGAAAAATCACAAATGGGTTTTTGGCCAAAAGAGTTTACAGATTTTTCGAGTCTTCAAAATTCTTCCGCCGTTTGTTTTTCGTATACCGCCAACCTCGCGAGCCAGGACGAATCGTTGGCGGTCAGGCCGCAAAAGCGAGGGCGGGGATGGCCAGACGATTACGCCCATCTATAACGTCAAAAAGCTTATCGCCCTGGGTACGAGGTTGGTATACCGCCATAATGGCTGCAAACTCCGCGCGTAGAATATTTCCCACCTTTACTATCTCTGTAACGGACGATAACATCATCTAGTAAAAAATGAAGGGTTGGATCACTCGAGAAAAAAAATTATGTTCCTCGAGCTTTTAGTCCAATTTTCCGGACTTTTCTCGTGACTATAGGACCCTTTCATCAGAGCGTGAGTTAGTTTTTGACAACCCTATTTCAAAGCCCCGGTGGAATCTCTTCTCGATGTGGGACGAAGATTTCTTACAGAAATCCTAATAGGAAAAGAAAATCTACAGGGCTCAAAAGACCCCATGGGGGTGGTTTTGGAGTGCACATTTTCCACTGAATTTCAAATGGGGATGAAATCAAAGTCATTTTCCAAGGTGAAAGAATTTTTCAAAGAAATTTATTCCATCGGAAGGTATAGCCCAAAGTTTATTACTGATTGATTTCAAAACCATCAAATTACAGGCTTACGTAGACGATGCCATCGTCCGTTTAGAGGGTCAGTAAACGCGGGAAAATATATATGTGAAGAGTCAGGGCGTCAGGGCGGTTTACAGGGAAAAATAGTGGCAGTAGAGTTTGGGACAAACACTGTAAACACCTCCGCCATTGTTTACTCCGCCCCAAACTAAACTCGTTTTCAGTGATAATGTGTAGACGATAGGATCGTCTAGGGCTTACGTTGCATTTTCTTAAAAATATTGTACACGTCGGTCCAAAAACTTTTTACACCCTTAGAGTGCACTCCCTCTTATTTCGACCTTCACAGTGCACTTTGGGAAACCTTAAAAACGCGCCCTTTGGGGCGCACCTACGGTACAGGCTGGCCACTCATTACGCCAACACGCCAAATCTTTTTCTCCATTTCGCCTCCAATCTTTGGTTTATCACCCCAGCAGGGGGGGGGCACTGACCTTGACACGGTCTTCGGGGACGTGCCACTGGAGTTTGAAAAATGAACCCTGCAAGATATGAATACTTGGTAAATCTAGGACCCTGTCAGAAATAAAAAAAAAAAATTCCCCCATTTTTACCCTGAAAAGTGACCAAAAAATTGATAAAAAAAATTTAATTTTTACACTGACCGACAATTGTCAAAAATTACCAGAAATCGACCCTGTCAGATACACATATTGAAAATTAGTAAATTTGGGACCCTGTCATATAACTTCAGAGCCTAAAAAAAATGACCCTGACCAGTGGCACGTCCCTTCTCTGTACCTAATTTTGCCTAAGTGCTCCCCTCCCGGGGTATTACCAGCGGTCGTACTAGTGGATTGTGTCACTTTGTAGGACATCCTTTAGATTAGGGAAATGTT